>NC_062285.1:78115828-78417732 GCF_902655055.1 Lutra lutra | reverse complement strand
GTAGGACAGCCTTGCTCTAGACACATAACACAGATGAACCCGATCTGCTAGAAGGAGCAGCTGTTGGGACGCCTGGGTGGCTCAGTGGATTAAGCGTCTGCCTTTGGCTCAGGTCATGATCCCAGGGTCCTGAGATCGAGTTCCACAGTAGGGTCCCTACTGAGTGGGGAGCCTGCTTCTCCCTCCGCCTGCTGTTCCCCCTGCTTGTGTGTGCTGTCTGCTTCTGACAAACAAATAAAATCTTAAAAAAAAAAAAAACAAAAGAAGAAGGAGCAGTTGTTTTGCACATGGCAATCTGGATGGTTGGAGTAGAGACAGGAGAATGGGGCAGGAGTTGAAAACTAGAGGACACTCTGGTAAACAGAAAACGGATCTGGGATGATTTCACGAATTCGGCCCATCTACAATGGCATCCTCCTTCTAAGGGCTTTTCTAGACTTGCCTCAGGGGGCTTAACTAAGTTCCCCAAAGTCACACAGTTAGAAAATTGTAGAACTGGGTTTTGGAATCTATCTCAGCAGTAGGATGGACTTTGGAGTCTGCCCTCTTCATCACTACGCATACTGACGCCGAAGATGACAAATTGCTTTTTTTCACTCGAAGGTGAAAATGAAAAACGATGAATTTTTATTAAATTGTCTGCAGATATGTTTCCAATAAAGTACAGCACCTAATTTCTCCTCTTTAGAAATCTGACCGAATAGAAATGTGTGTGTGTGTTTGTTTGAGAAAGAAATATTGGTATGGAAAAGAAAAGCCTGAAAACCCGAACTCCTGCACCCAAGAATCAACCTCACATGCAGGTGGGGTTAAGATTAGGACACCAAGTCATGATATGATGCACTAGATAGAGCGTCTGTGTCCCCGCATGTGTATGTTGAAACCTAAGACCCCCCCAGTGCGATGGCACAAGGTGGGCCCTGCGGAAGGTGGTTGGGTGGTAGGGTGGAAACCTGGCCAATGGGATTTGTGCCCTCATAAAAGATATGCTGGAGAAGCCCCTCGCCGCTCTGCTTTGGGAGGACACCAGGGGATGAGGACCATCTGTGAACTGGGAAGACGTCTCTCACCAGGCACAGAACTTGTCTGCATCTTGATCTTGGACTTCCCAGCTCCAGACCTGTAAGAAAGACATTTCTCTAACATATAAGCCAGCCTGTCGATAGTGTTAGAGCAGTTCTAACAGACAAAGACACAGGACTTCTTCAGGGAGTTTTTCAGCCCACCCATGACTGTGAAAAATGTTCCCAGCCAGGGTCAAAGCCAGAGAATGGAAAAGTGCCAAACTTCATATCCGGATGGGATGGCAGCGCCACTCAGTAGAAATTTCTGTGACAGGGGAAGTGTCCTATATCCCGGCCTATTCAGTCTAGTTGCCACTAGCCACACATGGTTATTGAGCATTGGAAACGTGGCTAGGGCAACTGAAGACTGATTTTTAAATTTTTATTATATTTTAAGATGTATTTATTTATTTTAGAGAGGGAAGGAGCAGGGGGAGGGGCAGAGGAAGAGGGAGAGAAGCAGAGAGCCTGTGCACAGAGCCTAGCCTGAGGCTCCACCCCAGGACCCCAAGATCACAACCTGAGCCAAAATCACGAGTCAGAAGCTTAACCGGCTCCTAGCCACCCAGGTGCCCCGAATTTTTATTTTATTTAAATTGAAATAGCCACATTTGGCTGGTACTGTTAGATAGTACAGCTGAGAATGTAGCAAATGTGTTCCTATTTTCTTCCTCGCCCATGTTTGAGGAAAGGGCAAAAAAATCAGTTCTTTGAAGGGAATGGCTTGAGTGAAGAGTGGAGGGGAGGGGACCACATTCAGCATCTCAGCAGTAGCCTTTGTATGCTTCTCAGTTTCAGACCAGTAAAACCCAGTACAAACTGCACCATGGTTTTTTCCTGTGAGAAGCAGCCCGCGGTGTGACCAGAGCATTTGACAGGGTGGCAGCTGCTCTGGAACTTGGTGGGGGTGTTCTGTTACCTGAACAGGCCCTTGTCTCTTAGAACTGCTCTCTTGGAGTTTTTTTCGCTGCAAAATGAAACTGTTGGACTCAACAAACGCTAGGGCCTCACCTTACCTTCCTGTGCAACAGACAAGACATTATGAAAGCATTTTTTAAAAAATCAGTATTATTGGGGCGCCTGAGTGTCTCAGTGGGTTAAACCTCTGCCTTCGGCTCAGGTCATGATCTCAGGGTCCTGGGATCGAGCCCCGCATTGGGCTCTCTGCTTGACGGGGAGCCTGCTTCTTTCTCCCTCTCTCTGCCTGCCCCTCTGCCTACATGTGACCCCTCTCTCTCTGTCAAATAAATAAATAAAATCTTGAAAAATAAATTAGTATTATTGCTTGACAGAGATAGAAATAAAAATCTTAGAAACCAATTTAAAATAAAGCTTCAAGAAAGTACCAAAAAGGCTTTGAATTTCCTGCAGGAAAGATTTTGTGACAGATTATAAATATAATATTGGCCCAGATGCGTGCTTTCCTAGGAGAATAGAAGCGGGCAATAAAGGTTATTTGTATGCTTACAGCTGCCCCACTTATTCCCACAAGTTCCATTTCTTCCTGCGTGGGACAACCGTAACAGATCTGCAAAACTGTCTCAGCTCTGGGCTCTGCACAGCAGGGACAATGTTTATGCAACGTGTTTAGCTATTGTGTTGGGAGAGGCCTCTAAATTAAATTTGCACATACAACTGAGGGTTTGCGAGGACTAATCAGATAATTATACCCCAGGCAACCAATTTGCATGGCAAGTGGGGCAGAGTTTTATTTTATTTGCTTTACATTTCAGCCTTGGTAAAATGAGGGAGCATGTAAAATCTCATCTTGCATGGTGTTTTGTTTGTAATTACTCATGTTTGCTAAAACAGGTTATGAGTTTATTAGGATCACGTTGTGCTCTGTGACTTGAAACGCGGAATGACCTCCCAAGGTAGCCACCCCTGAGGTCCTCTGCTGGCCCGGGATGTTTCTTTCCATGCTCCTCCTCCAACATAAAGTTAAGTTTCCTACATTGCTTTGAAAAATAGACAAGGTAACTCCATCTCTGGCCTCCGAGACTTCTTATTCTATCTTCAGATGTATGGTTTGTAACATAAAAAAGTTATGTAAGCCAGTCCACACCTAATATTTCAATGGCGAGATGACCAGTTGAAACTTTAAATGTCTAACACTCTTCTCCCTGCTTTTTAGCAATCTCTCTATATAGTTCTAATGGGCTCTTAAAATATGAGGTAACCACCAGAAATAGCTGCTTTATTTAAAAAAGCTCGCTGTTAAGGTGCTTTTGCTAATCTGACATCAGGGAAAACGAGAGTTCAAATTTCATGCTTTGGAAAGCAATAAAAATCACCACCTGGAAATCCAGAGGCACAGGCAAATTGATATTCAGAGCAGGTGTGTCAGCCTCATTGAAACGTGGCAGAAGACAATCGGTGGTTCTGGAAGGAAGGTTAGGGTCCCAGCAGGGCCGCAACTTCCCGGAGGGCCTGTGCTGTGGGAGTTCTAGCTGCACTGGTCGTGGGTGTCCACTGTCTAGCAAGGAAAAGTCCTTTAGTTGTGCCTGGGAGGGGCATGAGTGAGTTAAACAGACCAGCTCAAACCATTGCGTTCAAATGAAAGAACTGAAAACAACAGACCCCACATGTTTATGCGCTCACCTACTAGAGGGCATTTCTATAAATCGTTTCCATTTTTGTTTCTTCTTTCTCTTCCTGGCTCAGGGCTGGATCAGGAAAAAACGCTCTATGCTGCCAGAGAGAATATTTGTCGAGCTTTCAGCTCCATCTTGCTGAGTCCTCTGGTTCAGATCACCTGGAATAATGGGTGGACTTCCAATTGTTTAATATTTACTGCCCATTAACACTATGCTGAAAAAACAAAAACAAAACCGAGAGCATTTGAGGTAGTCATTAGTTGGGCCCTCATAAAAGGAAAGAAGAGACAGGGTAAGGAATGTCAACTCTCATTCTCTAAGCTTCTGTTGAGTACCTGTTGTGGTAGGCTGCATTAGCATTTCTAGTTTCTGATTCTATTTTGTGGCCAGGCCTTTTGTCACGTGCCTTTGAATTTCTTCTGCTGATGTGGAATTTCCCCGCTCAATTAGTGTTGAGCTTGATCATGTGACTTGCTCTGACCACTACAGTACTAGTAGACATGACATAATGAAACGTTTGCAAATGTGTGTGTGGTTAGGCTTGCACGGCCCACCCGTGCCCGCCCCCACCCCACCTCCTCTACCATGGGAACATTTCTTTCTGATTAGCTGTTGTCCTTTCAGCCTGGATCCCAGGGACAGAGCGGAGCACAGCCAAGCCAACTGGACACACAGCTTGGAAAGAGTCTCCAAGCTAAGCTTAGCCTGGATATTCTGATCCACAGTTAACATTGGAACCATGCTCTAAAGTGTAAATACTAAATTTGTGTGATGCGGACTTTTAGTGGGTGGTTCTAGGGCACTTTTACAGTAAGTGTTGACAAAGATACTTTTTATTATGTGCTAGGCATTATGCTAGACCCTGGGGCCATCAAGATGAACTGGAGACAGCTCCTGCCTTTAAGAACGTCTGGGTCTAATAGTGGAGAAGCTTACGTAAACTGTAAAATGTTGGTCCTGCTGTGAGAGGTCTGCACCAGGTATTCTAGAAAAAAGAAACAAATTGAAGAAAATGGTGGATAGATACCCAAATAGAGTTCCACTGTACTGAGTTCACACTAGTTCTTTCTTTAGCCTTAGCGTTGTTTTCTGAGAAAACGGGACTTTTACATAACTAATCAAATCCCAGTTCCTGCTGGTTAATAATTTGTTTGTTTATAACTTCTGTGTTTAAAATTTTCTCCCTTATACATACATCCATACATATATTTACGTTTACTCCAAAATTGTAGTGGACTCACAATTAAACTTAAGCTATATCTCTAATATGGATTAGGTTCTATTCTATTTATAGGTTATATAAAAAGTGTATCTTTCTACCCACCAAAGAAAATATCTGAACCATCTGGGCATGAGCAACAAGATATGTTCTTTCTCTATATGTAAATTCAAGTCAGATGGAAATGCAAGGTGTAAAATTTGGTCTGCCCAAGAGACATTTTCATGCTTACAAATTCTTCCCTATCATTTAGGACATCCAGCCTGAATTCCAGCATTTTTTTGTATTAAAGAAAGAGTCCCATCCTTTTTCTGCCGAGGGATTACTTAAGATTGTTCCCAAAGACATAAAATTCTGGAGACAGCAAACAAGGAAGTGAGGAGTGGGAGAATGAATATTAAAATTGTTCAATTCAGTTGGGGAAGAGCTTAGGCGATTGGTCTTTTCAATGGGAGGATGGTTGCATCTGTTCCCTGTCTGTCCTACTCTGCTAGACATCTTGAGTAAGGTATCCAGGTATTATATTAAAAAATGTAAATATCTCTTTAGGTTCCATAACTCAGGAATGCTGGA
Organism: Lutra lutra; assembly: GCF_902655055.1. Lineage (NCBI taxonomy): Eukaryota > Metazoa > Chordata > Mammalia > Carnivora > Mustelidae > Lutra > Lutra lutra. The sequence goes on along the minus strand of NC_062285.1, from coordinate 78,412,279 downwards.
GGATTCATGCTATCGAGATCAGCAGACGCTCAGCGTGAATGCTTATACTTCAGATTTCCAGGCTCTTAGCAATCATTAATAATCAATCATGGGACTCTTTCCTATTGAGATTTTCAAAGTTTTCTAAAAATGACGTTGCAGAAAGCCACTATAGTTTGAAGCTGAAGCACATGAACTTTGGAGCCAAACAACCTAGGTTCAAATGCTGCATCTACTACTTCCTAGAGGTGTCATTTGAGAAAATCACTCTTTCTCTATACCGTGACTTCATTTGCAGTAAATTATGTAAAGCAATGCTACCCACTTCACAGGATTGTTATGAGGAGAAAATCAGACAATGTGTGTAAGTGGCTTAGAAAAGATTCTTGCACATAGAAAGAGCTAAATGATTAGTAGACGTTTCTATTTCTCCCTGTCTATGAGACTAAGCATGTTTTAGATGTTCCATTTCCCCATCCTTGCATGAGGAACTCAACATGAGGGATGTCTGAACTGAAAAAAAATGTAGACATTTGATCTAGCACTGCACGCAGGTCCCCCTGTCCCATCACCTCCTATAAGGGAGGAAACATGGGCAAAGAGGTTAAGTGATTTGTTCCGAGTGAGTAGCAGAGTCAGAAGAACTGGATCGTCTCAGTTAATTTAGCTCTTATGTGGGCATTGGGTGCCTTTACAAGTCCACTACATCCATGCTACTTTGTACAATGCAAAAGCTCCCTTCCACCCCTAATGCGTGTGTACGTACACACACATGTGCGCCCGCACACACTCACACATCCTAGCAAGGACTAGCATGACTTTTCTTTGTTGATATAGTAGGTCAACAAAGATTAAGCTCCCTTTGTCAGTGAGAAACTGGAATGTAGACAAGTTTTGAGGATTGCTGAGGCTAAGAGCGGAACGAGGACTCCTACCCTACCTTCGATGTGCGAATGCTCTGTTTTTGAGGAGTGATGAGCGTGTGAGCCGTTCTGGTATGGGTGCCCTGTGTCAGTGTTCTTGGCTGCTACTCAGCACCAAGGCAAGGCAGTGGATGCCAAAGACCCTTCTATAATTTTTTTTCTCCCCCAAGAAGAGAGCTCAAGAAAAACTCATTTTTGACAGGTGATTTAAAACAGATAACATATACTTTCCTTTCTGAACTCCAGGTTGGTGTGGTGTTACCCTCGGCCTCCATGCTCAGATCTGAGTGCTCTCAGGAGAGGCCAAGTGTTGACATTCAGTTCTGTGTTTCTAAGTATTAACACACGTGGTGGGGAGTCTTTACAATTACTCACTCATGCAGAGGCCGTGGACAGCCCTTTCGAGTCATTCTGTTCTCTCCCCGATGCCCCATCAAGCTGCCATGAGCCAGCATGGATATTGTTGTCAAGTTGGCAGGAAACCTGCTCCACTGGAACCCTCACAGCTGTGAAGAATGTAAAGATGAGCAAATAAAATGGGAATGTAGATGACCATTTAGAAAAGTTCTTAATTACATAAGGAGTGACCCAAAAACCTAAACACTCCAGCCCCCCAACTCTGAGTTGATGGCTTTGGGACAAAAGCATCACTGAATGACCACAAGCTCCCCTCGTTCATCTCTTCATTCTCCCCTCACGTACAGGAGGGAAACCTCCCGCAATTTCTGTGCCACCCAAAGGAATGAATCCTGTCAAGTTTCATTTTCCTAATATGGAGTTGTTATAATAAGTTTAAGAGGCCACCAGAGCCCTCGGAGTTAGGAACAAATCGCAAATCATCATAACACTACACTACACTACACCTATTCCTGTTTTATGACAGCAATAAATCAAAAGCAGCCTCACAGTGTGAAAACTAGCTACAGCCGTGACACAAGTGCCAGGTTCTCTGAGATGCCAATGCCCAAACGGCTTTAGCTTTGCTGTGTATGTTTTGGCTCCTGGAGGCTCAATTTTTCAATTAAGGATTTAAAAAAAAAAATTGTGTGTGTGTGTGTGTGTGTGTGTGTGTGAGAGAGAGAGAGAGAGAGAGAGAGAAAGGGAGAGAGAACAGCAGCTTTGGGTAAATTTGCCAGGCCAGACAATGAGGTTCTTGTTCTTTATGAATTTTATTTATTTGTGTTAGCTTTACTTTTCTGTTCATATGACTTTTGAAAGAGTATGGGATATGGTGTTGAGCCAGAGAGTTGACACAAAATTGGACGTAACCTAGATCATAAAGGAAACATGCACCTCCTGAGGATGCTACATGGTTTGGTACCACGAAGGGCTTTTTAAAAGTCCACTCATGTTTCACCTACAAGTCCTGCTTCCCAGGTATTAGTTAGAACTCCCGGTGGCTTTGCAAAATATTTCCTGCATGATTCCAGGCAGTTAGAATAACTTCAGGAGAGATATGATGTGTACCCATCACTTCAGGTTGCTCTTTGCTGGTAGCAAGTGCATTTTTTCAGATGCCACTACAGTTACCTATGAAGCTGGGTGTCCTACTTCAGAGACTATTTTTTAGCTTTATGCTTGCTTCCCGAAATAATGTTATCAGCTACTACTAACTAATAAAAAATCAACAGAGCTAAGATTTTGAAACAATGAAATTGCTCTTAGAGTCAAGAGCATATCTAGGTGCTAGCCTTTTCTTTGAGTTCATGCCAACAAATGTTTTGGAAAAAAATGACCTGACTTTCTTATTTTTTAAAGAAAATTATACTACTATTATTTCACAACTTTAATTTAGGGATCACTGAAAAATTGTTTTAAATATATAACTCAGGGTGACTGGGTGGTTCAGTTGGTTAAGTGTCTGCCTTTGGCTCAGGTTGTCATCTCGGGGTCCTGGGATCGAGCCCCACGTCAGGCTCCCTGCTCAGCGAGGAGCCCCCTTCTCCCTCTTCCTTGCCCTCCCCACTGCTCATGCTTCCTCTCTGTCAAATAAATAAAGAACATCTTTAAAATAAAATAAAATCAATAAATAAATATATACTTGAATATAGACCCTATCAGATTAGCCTCACTCTGGTGTCCATAATTAAAATCAAATATTCATCTTCAGATGCTGCTTCCTCTACAAACCTGTATCCACGGTAGCAGTCAGTTTCTTCCTTCACCTTGTCTTACCACCACCCCCTTTCTGTGCGTGGAAGTCCAGGCCCTGAGCCATTCAGGGCAATATTGTCACAGCCACATGGCTGACTCCCTTTTGTCTTTCAAAACTCATCAGCCCTGCAGGCATGGCAATGTCAGGTTAATCTCTCTCAGCCTCCATTTTTACCCTCTTATTTCTCTAATGATTTAAGAGGCTCCAGTGACTGTCTACTGCTTGCCAGGTGGAAGCCTCCCGTCGCTGATGAGGCACAGTTGGATGAGTCAAAAATTAGCCATCCTGTAGGCGCTCACAGACAGGGCCACCAGCATGAACACGCCTCAGAGAGGTTATATCCGCCTGGGCTCATTGTGATGAAAGGCCGGTCTTTGACGTGTTTTTAGATACATTATATTTATTAGACTTCCCACTTGGTCCTGGAAAATTGATTCATTCTAATAACCACACAAAGACAGTTATAAACCAGGGCACAGTTTATTCATCTGCTGTGGGCCAACCACCAGCCAGCCTGGGAACAGGACTGGTCAGATGTGAACCAGGCACTCCCTTCCTGGTGAGTTGCTCCCCTCGGAGACAAGACTGTTTATCAGCGGGTGTGTGGGGAGCGCAGATTGGAAAAAGGAAATTGATTGTTGCCTGAAGGAAATGTGCGTCACACTCATACAACCCAACACTGACCTACTCCACCCAAGGGATAGCTCAAGCTAAGAAGGAAATAGAACTATCCTTATCACATAAATCAAAACATCAATCCCCTGGAAAGGGATGGATTAAAAGGATTTTTTTTAAAAATCATTATTATTTATTTGTATTAGCTTCCTACACAAAGAGAGAGAGAGCACTTGGTTTCTGGATTTTGTGTCATGATAGTGTCTCTTTATGACATGTTATTGCATATAGCCTTCCTTACATTTTGGGTTCTCTTCATAATGAAGTAAGAGTTCATAAATGAGCTATTCCTAAATTACAATGCAGTATGAGAAAAAATTACATAAATTCCAGCCATTGCTGAACTATAGTTTGTTCATTGTGCCCATTTCATGGCATCTAACTTCTCAACTTTGACTTTAAATACAGGTATTTACCTGACTTTCATTCATTTTCCCTATCATATCATAAAATGGCCCTCAAATTCATTTCCCCATCATAAACCCTTCACACTGCTAATAAAACCCTACCAAAAGCCTTTCTACCTCCTCTGCATTTGTTAATTCAACAATTTTTCGTTCAGAGCTTGCTTTTTGCCAAACACAAAGACCTTTCTCTCCCGGAATGAAGGTGTCAGATTATTATACAAATAACATGGAACAATTTGCTAAGAGCTGTAATAGGAGGTCATCACTATGTGTGGGAGAAACCCTGAAAAGAACATGATTCCCTTTATCCTTTGGAGTCACCATATGCTCACAGAAGAGGGGATGCCTACATGTGATCTGTGAGGGTATGGTATGTAGAATAATGCCTTCCAAAGAGAACTACATCCTACTCCCCAGAAACTGTGAATAGGTTATACTATGTGGAAAAGAAGAATTAAGAGTGAAGATGAAATTAAGATTGGTAATTCAGCTGGCCATGAGATGGGGAGAAAATCTTGGGTTATGAGTGGGCCCAGTGCGATCACAAGGATCCTTAAGAGTGGGAGCAGAAAAAGATTCCGTGTCAGAGTGATGCGATAAAAGGCTTATATTGCTGAACTAAAAAATGGAGGGGGATTAAGAGACGACCAGTATAGGAAGCCTCTACAAGCTTTTAGAAGGCAAAGAAACAGATTCTCTCCTCCAGAAAAGGATACTGCTCCAATCTTAGCGGACACCTTGATATTAGCTCAGAGAAACCCATTTGGGACTTCTGATACCTAGAACAATAAGAAAATAAATTTATATTGTGTTATGTGGCTGCATTTATGGTCATTGTTCTACAGCAGCAATAGCCAACAGATATAAAAAGTAAGCAGGATTTCACTGGAGGAAGCAGCTAGGGTTGGGCTTGTGGTCAGGGAACATTACAATTAGTTGAGTATTTGTTGTGGTGAGGCAGTTGATCAAATGTTTTCATGCATCATGCACAAGAGAAGAGGGACTTTTGTATAGTAAATGATGATTCAATAAACTGTCGATAAAGGTTTTTAGTGATTGAGACTAGAAAGGTTGCTTTGAGATCCACTGAGCAACGGTACCAAAAAGGTCATTACAGATGTGTTGAAGAGACTGAGTTTGTCAAATTCTGGGAAATCAAGCACTGGGATACAGTGAACTGATCTGTAAAGTCACTTCCCCAACCTACAATTCCAATCGCTGTCTTGACAGTCACACCAAGAGATTCCACAGGCACCTTATGGTTACTGGCTTTTAGATTAAACTCATTCCAAGCTTCCTGCACAATCTAGTCGTTCTTTGTAGTTCCCTGTCCCTGGCACCGTGTATGGCTCATCACTCAGGCTTAAAATTTCCAAATCCTCTCTCTCCCCACCTCTCTGCACTCGAAATCTTCATCACCATTATTTTCTAACACCTTTCTCCTCTTTCACCTTCCTGATGTCACCCTTATCTGTGCCATTTTAATCTTGAACTATTATCTACGTTCTTTTCCCAATGAGCCATAAATTTCCCTTCCCCTCATCATACGTCCTTTATAAAGTTTCCTTGCTCTTTCCCTTCTCTGAACTCTTGCAACACGAATTGTTCTTCAAAACACGTAAAACTTCCTGCGATAATGTCTCTACTCATGTTTCCCTGTGCCCTTTCTTACTCACTCCTTAACTCATCACTGCTGACCTCACTACTGTTGACCATTCTATTGAAATGGTTCTCCCTGAAGTCACAAGTGACCTTCTATTTATCAAATTTCAGGATCTATTTTGAGCCGCCCTCAATTTGACCTTTCTGTGACCTTGACATCATTGACTACTTTTATTTCTGATACTCTTTTCTTCCTTGGATTCTGAACTAACCTATTTCTGGTCTCCCCTTTTATTGTTTTACTGGTTAATTTAAAACTCCTCCAACGAGAATTCAGCCTCTTCTGTCCCGCTAAGGCTACTGTTTCCTACAGTCCTAACCTAAGTCCTCATCACTTTTCACCATATACTATACATCAATTCTCTACATATTGAATATAGGTGTCATTTGGAAAATGTAAAAGAACACTAGGATTTCTTAACTGTGACCATTCGAATTCTATCTTTCTAAATACTTTTTGCGTATCTGCTTTATGCTCAGTCACATACTGAACATAAAAGAGAATTCTGAAGTGATGAAGATATAGTTTCTATCTTCTGAAAATTGGTAGTCAATATAGAGAGAGGAAGCATATACACATAAACATTTTGAGAAGCAATCCAAGGCAGCATTCTTTCATTCACCAACAGACAATGACCATTATACAACACCAGCTGAGTGTGGGTACTAGATAAATGGCAATAAAGGAATGTCTCTTCTCTTATGGGTAAAGAGGACAAACACTAAGCCCCCAGATAAATAGCTTTTCCCTCTCTGTCCTTGAATTGGGGCACAAAGAGGAAGTTATATGAAGAGAATGCCATTTCCCAAGTTATATCCTGCCTAGCATACTGCCTCCTTCTGGCGGTTTTCACAGTTCCTCACCTGCAATAGATGTAACTTACATTAAATCTATTTTCCTGGGTGTGCCTGGGTGGCTCGGTCCTTAAGCGTCCTTAAGCGTCTGCTTCCGGCTCAGGGCTTGATCCCAGGGTCCTGGGATTGAGCCCTTCATCCGGCTTCCTGCCAAGCAGGAAGCCGGATGAAGGGCTCAAGAACTACTCTATGACCCAGCAATTGCACTGCTGGGTATTTACCCTAAAGATACAAACGTAGTGATCCGAAGGGGCACGTGCACCCGAATGTTTTTAGCAGCAATGTCTACAATAGCCAAACTACGGAAGGAACCTAGATGTCCATCAACAGATGAATGGATAAAGAAGATGTGGTATATATACACAATGGAATACTATGCAGCCATCAAAAGAAATGAAATCTTGCCATTTGCGACGACGTGGATGGAACTAGAGGGTATCATGCTTAGCGAAATAAGTCAATCAGAGAAAGACAACTATCATATGATCTCCCTGATATGAGGGATAGGAGATGCAACATGGGAGGTTAAGGGGGTAGGAGAAGAGTAAATGAAACAAGATGGAATTGGGAGGGAGACAAACCATAAGTGACTCTTAATCTCACAAAACAAACTGAGGGTTGATGGGGGGAGGGCGGTTGGGAGGGGGGTGGGATTATGGACACTGGGGAGGGTATGTGCTATGGTGAGTGCTGTGAAGTGTGTAAACCTGGTGATTCATAGACCTGTACCCCTGGGGATAAAAATATATTATATGTTTATAAAAAATAAAATAAAAAAAAAAGTGAATTGGGGTAAATCAAAGGGGGAGACAAACCATGAGAGACTGTGACTCTGAGAAACAAACTGAGGGTTTTGGAGGGGAGAGGGTGGGGGAAGCGGTGAGCCTGGTGGTGGGCACGTATTGCATGGAGCACTGGGTGTGGTGCATAAACAATGAATCTTGGAACACTGAGAAAATAAAATTAAATGTAAAAAAAAAAAAAAAGGAAGAAACCCATCTGAAGAATTATAGCAAGGAAAATATTTCCCAGGTAAATTAGAACAGGACTTTCAAGACTGTCCAATCTCTTCTTAGTGAATTATTTATTTACTTATTTGCAACTACAAATCAGACACCTGCATTTTCAGCCATTTCTTTCTCTAGTAAAATAGCCTCAAGTATCTTATCAGATAACAAATTTTAAACATTGGTATTTATACTAGATATAGACTGTACTATCCCTGGTATAGAGCCACTCCTGGCAGACAGTATACAGGAGCAAAACATTCTGGGTTCTTGCCTGAATGAGAATCAGATTAACTCGGGCATGTCATGATGAAAATTTCCCTTTCTGGTCCATTAGGCTACAATTTCAAATGGTCTGGAAAATTGGAGTGACATTCTTAAACCTGATTCTCCATCTGGAAATTTAGAGCCCACATTTCTTCCTATTCTTACCAATAAGAAAGTTTTTGTTTTTACACAAAACAATAATTATTCTATTATATAAGTCTTGGGCACAGGGAAAGGAAGCGAATCTTCTATACACTGGTGCCTATCTAAATCCTGGTATAAAAATTATCAAAAGCTAGAATACTCATCATATATCATCGTAGTAATAGATGTAATCACTGAAGCTTTGTGGATTAAACTGAAAGAGAAATTTTGAGCTCCAAATACTTTAAAAATAGTTGCTCAATACACTAAACCAGAAAAAATAGTTTCCCTCATGCAACATTTATTTTGATCCTTAGTCAGCCAAAAAAATAGTATGAAGTAAGCTTTTGCCCTGTTTCAAAACCATATTCTCTGCTAAAAATTCACTTCACATGAGAATCTGCAGGTTCATCCAACTTAATCCTTACCAGTTTCTCTAGGCACACAAACGGGACTAGATATTAACTCTCAAAGTGAAGACAAAACTAGGCTATATTTTCAAGATTTTATCAAAAATAGTATAGAAACAGACTGGTACATACATGATTGTCTGATTTATGACAAAAATGAGACAATGTCACAGTAAGAAAAGGATGATCTTTTTCAAGAAATGCTACTTGGTTAATTGGATAGCTATAGGGGAACAATGCAGTTTGATTCCTAGCTCAATCTTTTCACAAACAGAGCACCCGAATGAATTATGATTTACATAGGAGAGATGAAATAATAAAGATATTAGAAAAAGACGTAACTAAATATCTATGCTCTTGGGGTAAGCAAGACTATTTTAATAGATAGATACAACAAACATTAAACATAAAGAAAAATTGATAAACTGACTATATTAAAATTAAAGTTTTGTTTTTCAGGAGACATCATTGAAGGATAAATAGGTAGCTCACAGAAGAAAAGAAGCTATTCATAAGGCATGTATTCAACAAGACTCACATTTAAAAACACAAAAACCTATACATCAATATGAAGACTGACAACCCAAAAGAGAAATGGGAAGGACTCGAGCAGCCATGTCATAGAAGAAGATACCCAAATGGCCAATAAGAATCTGAAAGGTACTGAACCTCATTTAGTGTAATACATTGCAAGCATGGCTCACTTCTTCCATCCTGTCTCTGCTCCCTTTGCCATGTGACTTTGTAGTACTGACTGACTCTGAATCTGAGCTAGACTGTGTGACTCACTTTGACCAATGGAATATTAGCAAATGTCATGCAAACAAAGTTTTGAAAAGCACTTGCACAATTGGTCTTGTTTGCTTTTGCACCTGTGCCATATCCATGAGAATCCTGGGGCTAGCCTGCTGGATGGGGATTGAGAGATGTGTAGAAGAGAGATGAGTAACCCCAGTCACACCAGCTGCAGCCAGCCTAAATCAGATGATAGTCAGCTGATACCCACAGGTATGTGAACAATTCCAGCCAAGAACAGCAGACCCGCCAAACCAGCCCCCCAGCTGACTCTGTTCTTGAGATCAGCACATGGTTACTGTGAAATGCCACTGACATTTTGTGGTTGCCTGTTACGTAGCACTATTGTGGCACTAGATAAATAATACAATCAGTCATGAGAAAGATACAAATAAAAACTCAATGTAGTACTTCTATATACAATTAAGATTTCTGAAATGGAAAAAAAGGAAAATCTCAAGTGTTAGCAAGAATTTAAAGCAATCAAAACTTTCACACATTGTTGGTGGGAGTGCAACTTGGTTCTGTTGCTTTGGAAAACTGTTTGCAGTATCTTTTATAGTTGAACCTATGCGTACCCTGTGATTCCATTCCATTATGCTCGTTCATAAGAGACACGTATGAAAATGCTTGTAATAGAACTGTTTGTAATAATCAAACAACTAGAAACTACTCAAATGCCCATCAAATGTGGAATGGACAAATAAGTTATGGTATAGTCACAAAAAGAAATACTATGTAGCAGTGGGAATGAATTATCACACCTATATTCTACCATATGAATGAAAGTCACAAACATAATATTGAACACAAGAAGCCATAAAAAGGAGACTACTTATTGTGTGAATCCATCTCTCTAATAAATTAAAACAAGAAAAGGTAATCAATGCAATTAGAAATCAGGAAAGTACTTATTCATAAGTGAGGATAGCTATTGGAAGGAGGAGGAAGGGCATTTTGAGGTGGTGGAAATATTCTATTTCTTATTTAGCTACTGGTTATGCTTCTGTGTTCAGTTTGAAAAAAATTTATTGAACCATAAACATGATGGACACACCCCTATATGTACACTTCATTAAAAAGGTTAAAAAAAAAATCACAGGTTTACACCAAAGAGCGGGAATAGAAACAGGGTATCAGATATATTAGATAGAAATTCTTCTAGAGTTTAGTTGCATTTGACAGAAAAGTCAAAATAGCATTAGCATAACTATAGTAGTTTATTTCTCCTTCACATAAATTTCACAAAAATGAAATTCAACGGGAGGTAGTCCAAGATTGGCATTATTGGCTCCATAAATTAGAGCCTTTTCTCCTGCTGTGTCACTATTTCTGGGTTTCATGGTCCCAGATTGCTGTTCAAGTACAAGCCACCATAATTGCACTGTAACCAGCAAAATCCATAAAGGATCCATTCTCTCCTTTATGGAAACTTTCAAAAAGTGCACATAATACTTCTGTTTACAACCCTTAGGCCAGATCTGAAATACAAGTTCATCTCTATCTGCAAAGAAGACTGGGGAATGCAGTCTATGTTCTAGGTGATGTATGCCCAACTGAAAATGGGGTGTATTTTTCAAAGAAAAAAGAATACAAAATGAATATTGGGGGTCAACTGGGAAGATTTGATATACCCTTCCACAGAAATCCTTTAATGACTATCTCTTTCTTATGTCTATGTATAATAGGAACTAGTTTTTCTTCCTGAGCAACAGTTGACAACATTTTTTGTAAAGGACCCAGTGGTAACTATTCTGGGTTTTGTCAACCCAGTGGATAAATTGCAGCTATTCAGTTTGGCTATTGTAGCACAAAAGCAGCCATATACATTTTGTAACTGAATGAGCATGACTCTGTTCCAGTAAAACTTTATTTCCAAAATATGGCAATGGGCCAGATCTGTCCCATGAGGTGTACTTTGCTGACTTTCACTCTAGATGCTCCAGAAAGCCAGTAAGCCCCATTGGGACAGAGACAACATTTGACTTATTCTCCCCTGTGTCCCCAGGTCCTGGCATAAAGTCCTTGATCAAAAAATATTGAGGGGCGCCTGGGTGGTTCAATGGGTTAAGCCTCTGCCTTTGGCTCAGGTCATGATCTCAGGGTCCTGGGATGGAGCCCCGCATCGGGCTCTCTTCTCAGCAGGAAGCCTGCTTCCCTCCCTCTCTCTCTCTGCCTGCCTCTCTGCCTACTTGTGATCTCTCTCTCTGTGTGTCAAATAAATAAATAAAATCTTTGAAAAATTTATTAATTAGGGGTGCCTGGGTGGCTCAGTCAGTTAAGCATCTGCTTTTGGCTCAGGTCATGATGTTAGGGTCCTGGGATGGAGCCCACTTAGGGCTCTCTGTTCATTGGGGGTTTGCTTCTCCCTCTCCCTCTGTCTCTGCCCTCCACTCGTGCTCACTCTCTCTCTTTCTCTGTCTCAAATAAATAGATAAAATCTTTTTAAAATATTGATTAAAAATATGGGTAAATATTTAAATGTAACTTCTTCAAGATATTACAGTTTTCAGACTAAAGTTTATTTAAAGAAAAGGAGTTCAGGGATGCCTGGGTGGCTCAGTCAGTTAAGCATCTGTCTTCCGCTCAGGTCATGATCCCAGGATCCTGGGATGGAGCCCCACATCGGGCTTCCTGCTCAGCGGGGAGTCTGCTTCTCCCTATGACCCTCCACCCTCTCGTGTTTTCTCTCTCTCTTTTACTTACTGACAAATAAGTAAATAAAATCTTAAACGAGAGAGAGAGAGAGAGAAAGAGAAGGAGTTGAGTTGAATTTCACCAAGAGATGGTACAACGTTCAAGGCAAATGGAGAGGACAGGAAATGTGTGTTTGGAGGGGAAATGAAAAAAATAATCCAAAAAGAATAATTTATAAGCCTGCTAGGGTCATGAGGACTTTATAGTTACTAAGTAAACAAACAAACAAAATCTTCTCTGCTTGCCATGTTCTTTTGGATACTTTTTATTTAAGAGGAATGGTACCAAAGGTCAAGGAAAGGTGTTTTTTTCTCACTATTAGAGGATCTAAATGTGCTGTAAGCCTGGGGAAGCATTATTTCTTCAAGTTGAGTGACTCTTTTCTTCCGGGGTCTACTCCCTTACCCCATTCATCCTTCTTTTTCTGAAAATGATCCAGGGAAACTCTGTGTGCTCCTTCTCTTGGCATTCCACAAATAGAACACAGCAAGACATTAATGAAGAGAGAAAACAGTTTTCCATTTATTTTGCTTTCAGAAATATACTTGGAATAGCCTGTGCCAGAGTTGTACTATATCAAAGAAACCATAATCCAAAAGACTAACCTTTTTAAAATGATAACCAACTGTATTTTGTATTTTCATAGAATTACTTTATTTCCATAAAAAACATAATTTCCATTTTTCCAATCAAGGAACTGAGTTTCTAAAGCTTCCTGTGGTCTATTTACATTTCCTACAGTAACCTTCTTAAGCAACAGACCAAGGAAAATATGAAACTTATTTTTTTTATTTCATTTTCCCTTTTTAAAGGAGCTTCTATATTTTCCTGACCTCATTAAAGGCCTCAGAGACAACATCAATTTCCAAATATAAATTAGCAGCAAATTAGGAGATGCCTTTTTATTATAAAAATTATCAACTGTTTTCAGTTATACCATTACCTCTGGCTATGTCTCATGCATCAGATACTGCTCCTTTCCCACTTTTTTTTACTTTTTTTCCACAAGAGCAATGAGTTAGAAAAGAAAGATAGTAAGATGAATCTAAATTTCTATGAGCTGAGGAGGAGAGTTTTTTAAGAGAATGGGCAGATACTCTTAAAGAAAGGCTTACTGCTATTTAAACAAGACAATGAGGATAGGAAATCAAGACCTTAGAAGGTTGTATTTATTCATTTGTTTAAAGAATATTTATTGAGGACTTATATTTGACCATCATGGTTCTGATGGAAGGAAAAAGAAGGAGTTGCCAGTCATGATGTTGCAGACCTGTAAGCAGGTCTCTGTAAGCTGTTCTGGCTTTTGGGTTATTACAGAAGAAATTATTGTAATGATAAAAAACCTGGAACTTCATCAAACAAATTATTTTGAGAATGTTCTTGACTTTCCCACATCCTTTGGGGAGCAGCAGAGCAGGACCACTATTTAAAGCATGAAGATTTTAAATAGTTGTGTGAATGTCATTGAACCTAAGAATCCTGCAGCTTTCTTCATCTGTTACTGTATTCTCTGTTGCCTCTTCAAGTCAACACAAAACAGTCCTTTCAAACTCACAGATGGGGCTAATGTTATTTGTTGGGGAATACTTCTTTCCCCTTTGGAGAAAACCTCAATTGGCACAGCACTTCTAGACCTTTTTGTCTTCTTCCCTCAGTCCTGCCCAAGCTAGATGGAATTACTTACCTGATAGGGAAATGTGGAAAGAAAAAAGTAACAGAGCCCTTCCTTCTTGGTTTCTCTTGAATGCAAGCTGTCCACAGGGAGCAATGGTTCTAGGCTGATAAGAATGCCTAAGTTTGGGACTCTGTACTGGGAAACTCACAGCCTCCAAGCTGGTCTTTCATAGCAACAGAAAAAAAAAATTTGTCCCACATGTCAACTTCCTTGCTTTATTTCTCAAATGGTTTGGAACTTGAATAGGGAGAAAGGGTATTATTACTTGTCTCTCCCACCATGATCCCAGTATCTGGTACATGGACCATGGATTTTGAAAAAAGAAGACAGGAAATTAGAATTATAGATGAAGACAAAAAAATTAAAAATAATAACAACAAAAGACATGCTTAGAGGCATTTGACAGAGCATGATTGGAAGAGAAGGAAAGGGAAAGGAAAGGAAGGGAAGGGAAAGGAAATGTACATCTTTGACGTTGACTGCTTTCTTTAGTTCTTTTGAAAGTTCACTTCAGAATAGCTTCTGTTTCTAGTTGTCCAGGCATTAGAACAGGGGGTGGCAAACAATGACCTCAGGTCAAATATGGCCTGCCTCCCGTATTTGTGTTAAAAAAATTTTTTTTTATTGGGGCACAGCTATGCCTATTCATTTACATACAATCTATCACCACTTTCATACTACAGTGGCAAAACTGAATGGTTGTGATAAAGACCATAAAGCCCACAAACCTAAAATATTTACTATCTAGCCTTTTATAGAGAAGTTTACCCACCCGTGTATTAGTGAGTTTAACAGTCTGCTACCCTCTGCTCTGCTTCTTGGCCAGTTCTGTAAACCAATAGGGGAATATAGGAATATTCAAACAATATATATAAATTGATATAAAAATGGAATATAAAGATAATATATGTAGTCTTAGAATATTAAGTATTGACCTTCATCCAAAGCAGGATTGATCCCAAAATGGGGTGGCTAGTCTGCTTTTGATCCACCACGTGTTAATTACACATGTGAATCTTGGAGATCTATATTTCAACTTTACCCACAGAAAAGAAGAGGACTTTATTATGGAACAAACAACAAGAAATGAAGGCCTCACCCATATTGTAGGTACAATCTGCATTTGGACAAGGGTAGAAGAAAGATAACTGAAATCCTCATTAAAACAAAGGCCAAAAGTCTGTTAAAGACAGCTTATGCAAGTGATGCCTACCCCTTGAGAATTGTGCTGACACAGAAATAGTACAAATACTTAGGGCATCAGATAGAGCCATTGTGGAAAGCTTTAGATTAACAGACTTTGCTATTTTTTTAAATGGTTTTTCCCCTAGAAATGGAAGAAAACATATAGCTAGGATGTGGTTTGATTTAAATATTTCTGGAAATACGGCTGGAAAAAGACATAAAGAGTGATTACCCAGATAGGAAAGAACCCCAAGAAAAGAAAAGTAGGATTGAAAGTTAAGAGAGAACTTGCTGAAAAAGAAGAACAAGAAAATCCAGACAGACTCCTAATTTGAGCCTCAGATGATAAAGCAACTGTGCCTGAGGGGGAGTGAGAGGTCACATAGAAACAAGAATGGGACATGCTACAAAGGGAGAAGGCAGAGCCTTGCCAGACATGAGAAGGTCAGAAATACATTGCCACCTGATCAAGTCAACTATGCTCCAGAATCTGGGTTGGCCAAAATATATCAGCAACAAGAAAGATAACGTGGCCAACAATCTTATTGTGTCCAAAAGGGAGGAAGCACTATTGGCAGGTACCCAGGTTACGTGGAGCTCATCTGAGTAAGCCAAATGTAGTTCAGCAGCCCTGTCCAGTTAATTCCATTTATATAATCCCATTTCAAAGACCCAGGATAGGGGCACCTGGGTGGCTCAGTGGGTTAAAGCCTCTGCCTTCGGCTCAGGTCATGATCTCAGGGTCCTGGGATCGAGCCCCGCGTCGGACTGTCTGCTCAGCAGGGAGCCTGCTTCCCCCTGTCTCTCTGCCTGACTCTCTGCCTACTTGTGATTTCTCTGTGTCAAATAAATTTTTAAAAAAATCTAAAAAAAATTAAAAAATTAAAAAATTTAAAAAAAAAAAGACCCAGGATACTCATAAAACCCACCATATAGAAGACAAGATGGTACCCACAACTGATAAGTGTGAGAGCAGATAAATTAACTCAAGTTTGCCCACATAACAGGGACGTTGAATTTCTTGACTACAACACCTGAAGTCAAATGACTTTGGTTTAAATTGTATTTTCACATATGCATTTATGAAAAATGTTTTACATTTTGTAAGACTTAGTTTCCTCATTTAAAAGGAAAAACATTACTCACAGGGTTTTTCTCAAGATTAAATGCAAAATTGTATGTGACAATGCCTTGTGCCATATCTGGCATATACGACATACTCAATATTCAGGAAATTCTCTTTCCTTTATACCTTTTTAAAATAAGAGAAGATTGTAAAAAATGATAAATGCAAGCCTAGATTCAATACAAAAGTCATCTAAAAGCTTAATGTCCTCTCCCAATCCCACAGTCTTTCATTAAAACCAAAAAAGAGGCTAAGGTTTGTAAGTTAAGATAGTAGCAGACTCTATATCTAATAAAGTCTTTTTGAATTTCCCATTAAATTAAAATGTCCACAACTTTAAACAAAAAGACAAAGTAATGACAGTTCTGTAAATAAAAAATAAGACAAGACCATAGTCCAAAGTTCAGGGAGAATTTCCAATGAATGAATTACCCATGAGAATGGAATGAAATGCATGTTCTTGGATTACACAACATATACTCCACCCTCTGAATCAGAACTGGACAGAAGCCTCAAAGAAGTTAACAAAAACTTTCCCCAATCCAGAAGGTGAAAGTGTGTCCTACTCAGGCAGACAGAAACCCATTCAACAAATGTTTAGGAACTGTGGGTCAGGCAAAATCATGGTCATTTTCGGCTCTCCCATCCCATTCAGCCTTTCTCCCATGCTGGCAGACTTTTTGTTATCTCCAGTTAGAGACTACCATTCCTGGATATCACTGCAAGAAGTTGAGTAGCATGTGCAGGTATAGAAAGTTTATATCCTGGGACAATTTAGTCACCTAAGGGAAAGTATTGTAAGCAGTGGCATAACAAAAAAGCATACTAGGCATAGCAGGTGCTGGGGATGACTTTTTCACATACTATATTATACAAAGGAACCCTATAATCTGTATTGAAATCTCTGGCTGTCATAAGACCAGAGAATCTGGACAAGAAAAGATCCCTTCCTAGGATCTGCAGAGTCACAATACACAAACAATTATGGGGCATCACATTCAACAGGTTGTGAAGACCGACATTAAAGTCATGAAATGGACTGCTGTGGGAATGGATGGAGCTTCTAACATTTATGGGAACTGAGAACTGATTTAGAGCATTTGTCCACTCTGAGAGTAAATCCCAGGGTCTGGAGGGACCCCTTCCCAAGAAAGAGTTGGCAAAAAAATTAAGAAAATAAATAAAGCCTGTAAAAAGCCAACACAAAGTAGATGGAATAAGGTCCTTAAAAGTAAAAAAAAAGAAATGTTTTTAACTTATTTATTATAAATATTTCAAAATACATAAAAATAATAAGCATAGTGTATTAGTTATTTATTGCTGTAAAACAATATTACCACAAATGTAGTGGCTTAAATCAACATGCATTTTTTAGCTTATAGTTTTTATGGGTCAGGAATTCAGACATGACTTAGGTAGGCAGTCTGCTCTGTGTCTCTCAAGACCAGCATCCATAATGTATCATCCAGAGTTGTGCTTCCATTTCTAAGCTCACTCAAGTTGTTGACAAGATTCAGTTCCTTGTGGTTGTAGGACTGAGAGCTTCAGCTTCTTGCTGTCTCTTGAACAGAGGCCACTCTTCACTTTTCATGGCTATCTGCTGTTTCTGCCATGTCAAGTTCTCCAAATTGACTTCTCGTTTCACAAAGTCAGCGAGGGAGAGAAAGGTCCCAACAAGATGAGAGCTATCATCTTATATAATGTAATCACATAATCATGTACATGCAGTCACATGCATCCCTCACAGTTGCCATAGCCTATTGGTTAGAAGCAAGTTACAGTTCTTGTCCACATTCAAAGGGGGGATCCCACAAAGTCATGAACATTAGTAAGTGGGGATATGGAAAGCCATCTCACAAGGCAGCCTGCTACAGTTTGCCCTCTGGTCCCTAGTGACTCCTTTTCCTGTCACCGGTAAAATAGATTCATTCTTTTCCAAGGACACCACCCCTCCCTGCCCCTAGATATGTCTCATTATAATATCTATTCAGAAGCCATAATCTAAGTCTAGGGTATGGATGAGACTCTTTGGTCTCCTGAAATTCTATAATGCCTCTTGATCTGCAGATCTGTAAAACTAAACAGACAAATTATCTGTCCCATACAATATTTAGTGGTTAGGCAGGAATAGGATAGTGGCTATAAATAGTCCCATTTCATAAGGTAAAATAGAAGATACAAAGAAGTCACTGCTCCATAGCAATTCTGAAATCTAGCCAAGCAAATACTTAGTTTCTTAATTAAATTTCAGTGCCTGGGAATAATTCCTTTGTGGCTCTTGATTCCTTCCTCTGGGCCTTTGGCTTTCTTTTCAGAGTCACCTGTCCTTTTCCATGAAAGGTATCATGGGTTTACAGCTGAGTAGTTTTGTTAGCCCATTTCCTGCCAGTAGAATTTGGTGTACCCCGTAGCCTCCTTTCATTTTGCACTCTCTCTCTTTTGTGGGCTTTGCAGAAGCAAGATCACATCCTGGGTAACCTGACATGATTGGAATTGTAAGTGGTAACTAGTAGTTGAGCATGGCTCCTGGCCAATAGCTAATAAGAAACGGAAGCCCTCAATCCTAAAACCATAAGGAACAGAATTCTGTCAACAATCTGAGTAAGCCTAGAAGCAGACTCTTCCTTCTCTGAATCTCAGATGAGACTGCAAGCTTGATTGACATTTTAATTGTAGCCCATGAGACACAAAGCAGGGGACCCATCTAACCTGAACTACTAGAGCATAGAAAATGTGAGATAATAGTTATGTGTGCTTTTAATCCACTAAGTTTGTAACTAAAACTAATACAGATAGAATTAACAAATCAGATTTAACAGTTATTAACACATGACCAATTCTTTTCTTTTTATCTATGCCCTCTACCCATTTTCTTCAATCCCACTGGATTATTTTTGAAGCAGATCTTAGATATCATATCATTTCATCCGTAAATAGTTTGGTACATATCTCTAAAATATGAGGGCTTTTGTAAAATATAATTAAATCTTTTACACCTAAATTAGTACACCTAAATTTTTTATCACGAAATATCCAGTGTTCCAGTTTCCCCAATTGTCTCCCAAGTTGTTTTATTTTTTACAATTTGTTTTTTTCAAATCACTTTCAAAATAAAGTCTATTCATTGAAGCTGGTTGACATATCTCTTGTTTCTTTTCATCTGTAAGTATAATCTCTCTCTCTCTCTCTCCTTCCATCTCTCCCTTCTTCCTTCTTATTTTTCTTTTTCCCTTAAAATCTCCTTGCATCCCATGTTGAGTTTCCTATTTTCTAGATTTTGCTGACTGCCTTCCTGTAGCTTCATTTAACACATTACTTTCTCCCCTATATTACCTAGAGCAGAATTTCTCAACCTGGGCATTACTGACATTTTAATCACAAAATTCTTTGTTGTGAGGAACTGTCCTGTGCACTTTGGGATGTTGAGACGCAACCCTGGTCCCTATCCACCAGGTGCCAGCAGCACCCTGTCCCAGGTGTGACAACCAAAAATGTGTCCAGATAATTCCAAATGCCCCAGGGGGAAAGGAGAGCTCACCACTGGGGGAGAACAATGACCTAGAAAAGCAGAATTTTGGCACTAACTTGGTAAGACAATTTTTTAAAAAATGACAAGGCATTTTCTTTGTGACCTAAAAATACACATTAAGAAACAGGGCCAGGATCCATGAAGAGCAAATATATTGAAATAACAGCACATACAGAAGCACTTTAACTTTTTAACTTAAAAAAAAAAAAAAACAGAATGTAAAGAAACCCCAATTTCAATAGCAAAATTAAAATCGGCCTTGGATCAACAAGCTAGAACATACATTTGAGAACCTTCCAGAATTCAGAGTTAACAACCAAAAAGATCAATTTTTTTTTTACAACAAACATTTATTTCATGAGCATTTACTATATATTAGACACTGTAATAGACACTGGAAATGCAAGAATAAATAAGACAGATTTGGTTCCAACTCATGGTGCTTATATTCTAATGAGAGAGTAGACAAGTATAAGAAAACAAATAATAGACAAAAAATTGCAGGTTTTTAGAAGTGTCATGGGGGAAATAAATTGTATGCTGTAGTAGAGAATATTTGGGCAGGAGAGAAGCTAAGATAGATAAGATAGGCAGGGAAAGCCTCTCTGAAAATAGCCTCTATGATGGGAATAAGATAAAAGATCCACATAAAGAATAAGAAAGGATTATATAAGGCACAGATAATAGCAACTGTAAAGTCTGTCAGACACATATTCCTTCCTTCATTAATTTTGATCTAGGAGTTATTGTGAAGCCATTTAGGTGCTTCACAGAGCATGTTGTGAGAGAGAGAAAGACATTGACAAAATAAAGTTGAAAATGCATACAGGAGTCAAATCCTATGGAACCTTCATAGACCATCATAAAATATAAAGTTCATTATCATAAGTGCAACAGGGAGTTTTTGAAAGAATAAACCATCCCAATACACATGTAATAGGAGTCCCAGAAAGAAAAATGAGAAAGGGTCAGAAAAGTTATTTGAGAAAATTATGACTGAAAACATCTCAATGCAATGCCAAATACTAATCTAAACATAAAAGGCATGATGAACTCAAAGTAGGAGAAATGCAAAGAGATCCACTCCTAATATATCAGAGTCCAACTGTTAAAAGCCAAAGACTAAAAGGAAATCATGAAAGAAACAAGACAAAAAATAAAAATAAAAATAAAAAACAAAAACAAAAACAGAAAAACCCATCTCATAAATGTGACTGGAAAATCTAAATCTAGAATCAATCTCTTCACTCAATAGGGGGGAATAATAGTCAGTAGATTACACAACAAACAGGAACAGAGAATGGTGTAGGTAGACAGCCTAAGTTTCAAAGAAGAGATTTGGGTTAGCCTTGTTTTTGTTTTAGTCTTTGTTTCCATGGAAAGGGGATGGATTGTTTGGAAGTAATGGCAAGCAGGGAGACCCCTCACCTTCTGGTATTGATGTGTGCATGCTGCAGAAGACACACAGGAAAACTTGATCTCAAGGGACAACATGGTTTAGTCAACAAAAAGATGAAAACATTCAGAGAAAATGTTGAATTTATAAGGGATATTTCAGTTCTCAGATTAAAAATGGTAAGATGTTTTATGTGAAAGATAGAAAAGCAAGCAATCATTTGAGAATTATAGGTATTTCAGAAGAGGCAGGAGCAGAAAATAGAAAGAAAAAATGGTAAAATATAGTAATTAAGGAAAATGGCCTTGGTTAAACAAATATTTAAATGTACATAGATTAAAAGGATTCCTGAGTTTCATGTAAAATAATGGACAATGTTGCAGATAGGGGAGAAAATGGATTCCGTAGTTAAATTTAATTTTTTTTTATTTAAAGGAAAAGAAAAATAAACCTTTCAAGATTCCAAAAAGAAAAAAAAAGTATAATTGTTGTAATTAAATTATAATTAATGTGAAATCAATCAAAAGATATTTTCATATTCAAACATTTAAACTTTCCTGAGAAAATTATTTGGTTGTTCAACCCAGCTGACTAGGAAATGAACAGAATCATGGACAGCAACATCAAGAGACAGCAAGAAGCTTCTAAAAAGAAGCAGATGTATAGCGAAGTAAGAGTGTTTTGTTAGGTTTAGTTTCCATGCACACTCGGTGTTAGAGCTCTACCTAACTAGATTTATGACCAAAAGTGTTTTGTGAATTTAAAATGTGCTCCACACTCAGTATCATAAGGAAAAACTCAATGTAGGAAAAAATTTTATATAAAAGGAACGGAGGTGATCATAGAGACCACATAAAACATTGAGTTAAGAATAAATCGTGGCTGTTAACTATTATGGTTCCTGAGTACTTACTGTGTGCTGGTGTCCTTCCATGGCCTAGGTTCTTTGCCTGTGTTACTTCACTCTCTCCATAGAAAAACATTCTGAGGTTTATGTCCCCATTTTATAGATGATTAAAAAGTCATACAGGGGTGCCTGGGTGGCTCAGTGGGTTAAAGCCTCTGTCTTCAGCTCAGGTCATGATTCCAGGGTCCTAGGATCGAGCCCCGCATCGGGCTCTCTGCTCAACGGGGAGCCTGCTTCCTCCTCTCTCTCTGTCTGCTGCTCTGCCTACTTGTGATCTTTGTCTGTCAAACAAATAAAATCTTTAAAAAAAAAAAAGTCACACAGCTAGGAAGTGATGGACACCATATTCAAACACAAGGAGTCTGATTCCAGAGACCGTCTCCCCTAATTATCAGATATACTCTTTCTAAACAGAATTGGATGCCTTGGTAATTTTAAAAAAGGTAGGATTAAATATATATATTTGTAAAACTCAAATGCAACCACAGGCATAGTTTGGAATGATACTTTTACTTTGTACGTCATGCCAAAAGATTAGAGAAAGTAAATCACTGCTTATGTAACAAAAGAAAAAAAAAGGTAAATGGGCAAATGAGCTAAACTCCCTATTAAAATAGTAATCATGTTAAGAAGTAGTCTGTCGTTCCTGCTTTCATTTTCCAATTCGGATCCTTTTCTTCAGTGGGTCAGCAGCCCCAAAAGATGGCCAGAACCAGAGCACAGATTGCTGTGCTTTTCATACGTGTCTGTCAGTCACTGTTTAATAGACCCTGATGGCTTGTTGTGAACCCTGAGATATATCAAACAGTAAATAGATATTAAATACACACATAAAAGGATCTAAAAATCAAAAGTAGGATCATAGCAAGAATACCAAGGCTAGGAAGCCTCTCATGAAATAGACTTGCTGGATGAGACAGATGATAATATTAACAAAAATAATACTGGCAATAATATGCACACTTAAGGAGATCCTACTGCAAAATGGAATTGCTGATTTTCACATTAAAAAATTTAATGAGGGGCACCTGGGGAGTTCAGTCAGTTAAGCTACTGACTCTTGATTTCAGCTCAGGTCATGACTTCAGGATCACGAATGGAGTCCCAAGCTAGGCCAGTGCTGAGCGTGGAGCTGCTTAAGATTCTCCCTCTCCCGCTCCTTCTCCCTCTGTCCCTCCCACACTGTGGGCATGCATGTGCTCTCTCTCAAACAATTTTTTTAAATGAATAAACCGAAAATGGTAGGATCACAGAGCAGATATACATGAGGATAGATCCTGGTAACCAATCATGCAAATACTAAAATCTCCAGAAAGAATAAAAGGAACAGAAATGGGAAGACACTGATAAAAGAAATAGAGGAAAATTACTCTGATTTTGAGCCCTTTCAGTCAGCACACTGACATCTTTCTGCAAATCAGCATATCATGATTTCATACTTATTTAATATTAGAGAGCATGTTTGAATTTCAGGAGTAAGGTGACTATTAGTGAAACTGAAAATCACAATACCAGTTCTAAATTAATAACAGGAAAATATAAATGAATAATAAATTTTAATGATAAAATAAGAAGAAAAGAAGGAACATCTAAGTGATAGAAGAACATAATAAAGTCATAAAATAGTAGAGTGGGCATGTACTAAGTGTTCTAGTTTTCTGAATTATGCTACTGAAAGCCAGAAATCAGGGCACCTGGGTGGCATAGTCAGTTAAACGTCTAACTCTTGGTTTCAGCAGCTCAGGTCTCCATCTCAGGGTGGTGAGATGGAGCCAGTGTTGGGTTTTGTGCTCAGCAGGGAGCCTACTTAAGATTCTCACTCTGGGGGCGCCTGGGTGGCTCAGTGGGTTAAGCCGCTGCCTTTGGCTCAGGTCATGATCTCAGAGTCTTGGGATCGAGCCCCGCATCGGGCTCTCTGCTCGGCGGGGAGCCTGCTTCCTCCTCTCTCTCTGCCTGCCTCTCTGCCTGCTTGTGATCTCTCTGTCAAATAAATAAATAAAATCTTTAAAAAAAAAAAAAAAAGATTCTCACTCTGCCTCTGTCCCTCCCCTAACTTGTTCACACGCTTGCTCCCCACCAAAGAAATAAATCTTTAAAAAATACAAAATAAGTGAAAGTTCTTATTTTTATTATTTTTTAAAGATTTTATTTATTTATTTGTCAAAGAGAGAGAGGGAACAAGAGAGCAAGCACAAGCAGGGAGAACAGCAGGCAGAGGCAGAAGCAGGCTCCCTGCTGAGCAAAGAACGAAATGTGGGACTCCATCCCAGGACTCGGATCATGAGCTGAGCCAAAGGCAGACGCTTAACTAACTGAGCTACACAGGCAGCCCAAAGTTCTTATTTTTAGAACTACATATTGCAATATTTCTGGATGAAATGATATGATTTCTAAGTTTAGTTTCAAAATAATTACAAGGTGTAATGAGTAGCAACTCTTCAGAATTATCAGAAGGCTGAGCAGATAGAAACCTTTGCTAGTCTTTGCCCCTGTCTATCTATCTGTAATTCTTGGCTTAGGCAGGTCCTCCCTTATCTACTACACAAATTCCTATTTACCCTTGAAGATTCACCTAATAAAATGCTTCTTCTCCAGAATATTCCCTAGTATTATCTGATGGGGTATAGCAGACCCTTTGGTGCTCAGCTGAGATCCACTGAATCTCTTTTTCCATTTCCACACATCATCTCCCCAGGGTACTCGGGCACCATTCCCCAACTCTTTCTTTTCCTTCTAACTCAGGCTTCAGGTCTTAGCCAAGATGAGAGCTTCTCTAGGCAGTCTTACCCGACCTGCAAGTGCATCAAAAGTCATTATCAAGAAATTGAAAAGACAACCTACAGAGTGAAAAAAAAATTGAAAATCATATAGCTTATGATAAAGGTCCAGGATATGCTAGGAACCTGTGAAATCTCGTGAGAAGAAGACAAACAACCCAATTAAAAAATGGGCAAAGTGCTTGCTGTGGTCTGAATGTATGTGTTCCCCACCCTGCAATCCATATGTTGAAATCTAAACCCCCAGTGTGACAGCATTACAAGAGGCCTTTGGAAAATGCTAGGTCATGAAAGAAGAGCCTTCATGAATGGAATTAGTGTCCTTATATTGGAGGTTCCAGAGAATTTCCTCGCCCATTCTATCATGTGAGGCTACAGCAAAAAGACAGCCATCTAGAAAGTGGGCTTTCCCTAGACACTGACTCTTTTGGTTTCATAAACTTGAATTTTCTAGCCTCTAGAATCATGAAAAATAAATATTTATTGTTTATAAGCTCCTGGTTTGTGGTATTTTTGTTACAGAGCCCAAACAGGCTAAGCCAGTATTCAAATAGATATTTTTCCATAGAAGATACCCAAATGGCCAACAATCACATGAAAAATTACTCAACATTATTAGTCATTGGGGAAATGCTAATCAAAACCATAAAAAGATACTACTTCATACCCACTGACATGGCCATAATGAAAAATAAAAAGTGTTGCCAAAGTTGTGGAGAAATTGAAATGCTTGTGCATTGCTAAAAGGAATATGAAATGATTTGGCCACTGTGGACAACAGTTTGGCTGTTTTTTAAAAAGTTAAAGATAGAATTGCCATATGAGCTAGAAATTCCACCCCAAAGAATTGAAAGATCGAATTACCGTGTGAACTAGAAATTCTACCCCAACGAATTGTTTTTTGTTTTTGTTTTGTTTTCAAACAAAAACATACACATACATATTCGTATCATCACTATTCGCAATAGCCAAAAGAGTTGGAAACAGCCCAAATGTCCATCAATGGATAAATGGATAAATAATCATAGCATATACATACAATGGGATATTAACCATGAAAAAGAATGAAGAACTGATAACAAAATGCAACATGGATGAACTTCAGAAACACTAAGTTAAGTGAAAGAAGCCAACACAAAAAAAGTCACATATTGTATGACTCAATTTATATAAAATATTCTGAGAATTCTGCATATTTAGAATTAAAGAATGTAAGGAGCAGAAGTCTCTATGGGAAACACTCAAGGTACCTGGGCAGGCCTATCCATCCTGAATTTCACTAGATTCATCAATAGAATGTTTGTTTCCTGAATAGAGCAATGTAGGCACTTTTAGCAAAGAGACCACACTGTTCGTTATATCCATATCGAATAAGGTGCCTCACTCCAGACGATGGACACTTTTGCTAGGAATGTCCAGAATATTTATTGAATATTCTTGAATATTTATTCAAAAGATGTCCTTATTTTCCCCCACAATCATGGAAGTAGTTTACACTAAACAGAAATAGCATTCTTTAACAAGTAAACAGGGACAATAAGTACAAAGGAAAACAAAAGAAAATAAGAAAAAGTAAGCCCATGAAAAAGCAGCATAAAACTCAACACATATAAGAGTGTTCCTCAATCTTAAATGTAAATAAAAATAACCTGAAGAATTTTTTTTTAATTTGATGCCCAGACTGCACCACAAACAAAAATCTAGGGTATGCCCAAAGCATCAACATTTTTTATAGATTCCCAGTTGGTTCCATTGTACAACTAAGATGGATTATCATTACAAGAACAAGTATCATGGCAAATATAGTTAATCCAGCTAGGTTTCTAAAAAAAGAATGATAGTTCAGAATGGCATTATTAGCCATGAGGAGCTCTCTGGATCCTACTCTAGCAAAACATCTGGAACTGGTGAAAATTATAAAAAAATAATGACTTAAAGTACCTGAAAAGTGTCCTAGGGGTATATAGCAAATGGAGAAATATTTATTCAAGAAAATACATCAACTCTTGGTAAGAACAGGGAGAATCAAGGCATTTGAGCCACAATCTGCCCTCTCCCTGACCCTCAGCTCAGCATCATAGTACTCTACTCCAGTTGGCTATAGGTAAGAACACAGGGCTTTCTTTCCCCACAGAGTCCAGTCTAGAGCTATGGTCTCTCTCCAGAAGAAGCAGACTGCCAATATTTCTTATTATTCCTGGAGAAGAAGACTGCCAGTATTTCTTATTATTCTTAGCTCTGTGTTGCAGAAGCTCTATATCAGGCAGGTGCAGCTGAGAGTCCTGGGGTCTCTTCTACCCAGACCCAATTTGTTGGACAGAATCTCTACCCCAAATGCACTCTAGTCACCCTTGTCCTGGTTACTTGTAGAACAGGGGCTGCATACTGAGAGAAGCAAGTAATCCAAAGATTATTATCCTACATATCCCTCTGCTTTTAGAGCAAGGTTGTCACTCCGAAAGAAGTGGGCCTTTGTCCCCATCACCAGCTCCACAGCAAAGGTAAGTTTCTTCCCAGGAAGAAGAGGCAGATCATAAAAACAGAAAATTCTGTAGCCCTCCTTTATTGAAATAATGTTATCTGGGATAGAACACAGAAAAGTGCAATCTTATGGGGCTATTGAAAAAAAAGATGGAGATTTTGGTAGCAAGTAATTAAGAAGAGACCTTTAGGTCCATGATACCCACAAGCAAAACAGTAGACAAACTAGAGTTAAATCAAGAAAATCAGGAAAAAAGCAAAAATAGCTAAGAAGAACTGTATTTTGGTCAGAGCAAGTCTCAAAGACTGCCCTCAAAAAGTACTCCTGGAAAGGGGCCTGAATTTGGCTGGACCAAAATGAGGAACAACATATGCCACAAGCTATTGTCAGAAACAATTGGCCTATTACTGAGAAGTTAGTCTGGGCTGAAAGCTGAGTATGATGCCACTAGAAACAGAACATCCAGAAACCTAACAGTAAGGTTGGGAAAGACACAGTAAATGAAAGCCGGGTGAAAACAACTGTTACCTCCTAGGGGAGAAGGGCCAGGGTAAATGTGCACCTGCCTGTTCATGTCCTCCAAAGAGTAAGATCAAGATGTTATTCCAAAGAGTAACATCAAGCACACTGAGCATCTCCAAACAGTGCTTGATGTTACATCAAGCACACTGTTGTGGAAATAAATTGTTCAAGATAAGAAAACAACTAAAACAAGGCCAGGGAAGGTAGAGGTTATATAAATCAGCATCTAGAGTTGCTACAATATATTACCGAAATTGTCCAGTTTCTACAAAAAATTGAGACATATACAGAAACAAGAAAATGTGACCCCTACATAGGGAAATAAAGCAGGCAAGAGAAATTGCTTTTGAGAGGACCCAGATTTTGTGGATAAAAACTTAAAAGTAGCTTTTGTAAATATATTCAAAGAACTAAAGGAAAATATTCTAAAAGAAGTAAAAGATGATATAATGACAATGTCTCAACAAACAGAGAACAGCAATAAAGAGAACTTATTTTTCAAAAAGAAACAAAAAAGATATTTTGACTGGAAGAATACAATAACTGAAATGAGAAATCTTTTAAAGAGGTTCAGCAGTAGATTTGAGTTGGTAGAGCAAAGATCAGTGAATTGAAGATAGATTGATAGAGATGACACTATCCAAGGAACAGAAAGGGAAAAAAATGAAAAAAAAAAACATGAAAAAATTTCAGAGAAACATGGGACAGTATTAAACAATATTTTTATAAAGAAGTACCAGAAAGTGAGGAAAAGAAAAAGAAAAATATTCAAAGAAATAATGGCTAAAAATGTTCCACATTTAATGAAAAACATTAATCTAAATGTCTAAGCTCAATGAACTCCAAGTATGATCAATACAAAGAGATCCATATTCAAATACATCTGGTCAAATGCTGAAAGACAAAAACAAAAAAGAAAATCTTGAAAGCGGGAAGAGAAAAATGACTCATGAAATACGAAGGAACCTCAGTAGTATTTATAGCTAACTTCTCATCAGAAGTAACGGCTACCAGAAGGCAATGGGATGGCAGATTCCAAGTGATGAAAGAAAACTAAGAATCTGATATCCAGTAAAACAACCTTTCAAAAACAAAGGTGAGGGGCGCCTGGGTGGCTCAGTGGGTTAAAGCCTCTGCCTTTGGCTCAGGTCATGATCCCAGGGTCCTGGGATCGAGCCCTGCATCGGGCTCTCTGCTCGACGGGGAGCCTGCTTCCTCCTCTCTCTCTCTCTGTCTCCCCCTCTGCCTACTTGTAATCTGTCAAATAAATAAATAAAATCTTTAAAAAAAAAAGGGTGAAATAAAGATATTCCCAGATAGAAACTAAGATAACTGGTTGATGGCAGACTTGACTCAGAAGAAATCCTAAAGGAAGAGTTTTAGGCTGAAAACACATGACTTTAGATGATCATCTCAGTCTATACTGGTAAATGCAATTATCTAGGAAATTAGAAGAGGCAGTATAACGGCATGTTTCTTCTTTCTTCTCTTACAGTTTTAAAGAGCAATTGTATAAAACAATATGTAAAAAAATTGAATTGCTGGGGCTATAACAAATAGAAATGTAACATATTTGACAATAATAACACAGAAATGATGGTTGAGAACAAAGTTATGTTAGAGTCAGGCAATGACACTGGGTGGAAATATGAAAAATTGAAGGGAACCAGAAATAATAAATAATAAGCTTAATATAATAAACTATAAATAGGCACTTATATACCTTCCTTCTCTCAGCATCTTTAAAAGACATAAAATAATATAGAATGATAATTATAATAATGTAGTGTGGGTTTAAAGCATATACAAACCTAATTAGTATAATATTAATAGCACAAAAGTTGGGAAAGGAATTATATAATAGTAACATTGTCATCTCATTGGAAGTAAATTATTATAAATTTTAGGAAGGTTATGAGACATTAAGATTATTATGAGCCCTTAAACAACCACTAATAAAATAATTAAATAAAATACTGTGAAAAAAATCAGTAAAGGAATGAAATATTATCCTAGAAAATTTCACTTACTGCAGAAGAAAACAGTAAGAATAACAAAGGAAATAAAAACACATATGACATAGAAAAGAAGCTTCAAGACAGCAAACATAAAGCAACCAGATCAATCTTAACACTAAATGTAAATGAATTAAGCAATCTAATCAAAAGGTAGATTTACCAGACTGAATTAAAGAAAACATGATCTAACTATATGCTGTCTAAATAAGAATAATCTAGATTCAAAGATGGAAGTAGGTTCAAAATTAATGGATGAAATAAGATCGTTCATCTAAAAAGCAGCAATAAGAGAGCTAGAGTGACTACCCCAATATCAAATGAAACATACCTGAAAACAAAAATTGCTACTAGGGACAGAAAAAGACATTTTATAATGATAAAATGGTTGATCCATCAGGAAGATAAACATACATACACCAAAGAAAGTCCCAAAATACATAAAGCAAAACCAGACAGAACTGCAGTGAGACATAGTGGGAATAGCTAAAACCTTTAATACTCCACTTTCAGTAATGGATAGACTGAGTGGGCAGAAGATCAACAAGGACATAGGAAATTTGAGTAACACTTTAAACCAACTCTACCTAGCAGCTACCTATAGAATATGCCCCTCTCAACAACCACAGAATAATTGTGATAGTTGCATGACTCTGTGAACATATTAAAACCCACCAAATTGCACACTTTCCATACATTAATTTTATGACATTTGAATTCTATGTCAACAAAGTTATTAAAAAATTTGAAAGAATAAGTGGGATCTGGGTGGCATAGTTGGTCAAGTATCTGACTCTTGGTTTTGGCGGGGTTGTGATCTCAGAGTTGGGATATTGAATCCTGCCTCAGGGCTTCTGGTTCAGAGCAGAGTCGGCTTGGGTTCTCTCTCCCTTTCCCTCTGCCCCTCCCACTTGTGCTCTCTCTTTCTCACTAAACTAAATAAATAAAATCTTTTAAAATTTTTAAAGAATAATACATCTTCCAAAGAATAAGAGAAAATCCCACTTTATGATGTAACAATGAGACGTAATAAAAAGAATAAACAAGAGCTCTCAGAAATGAAAAGAGTGATTATAAAGAAAGACTCCAAGAAAGACTAAGTTAATGGTACTGTTAAAGGGAAACAAATAGAACTGAGGGATTAACCCCAGTAATTCTCTGAGGATCCAATGCAGAAGTAAAACAAAGAATAAGTGAACGAGGAGTGAGGAGACATAAAGGATGAGCCAGCATTTCTCACAGCCACCTAATAGTAGTTCTAGAATAAGAGCACAGAAAGAATTGAGGCAAGGATAAAATCAAAGAAACAATAGAAAAATCTTCCAGATCTCAAGAAAACCCAAATCTTCCGATTCAGAGAGTCCACCATGTATTGAGCAGGATGAGTCAATCAGTATTTACCTCTGTAGGTACTGAGGATATAAAGCATATCTTAAAAGTCTTACAAAGAAAATATATGTGATCTACCAAGAATTAAAAATCAGATTGACAACCAGAATTTCATTAGTAGCACTGAACGCAAGAGACCACAGAGCAATAATGTCATAGTTTGATGAAAATGTAATTTTAAATCTATAGCCTTGGACCCATGTTGTATGCTCAGAATTTTATCCACCTTCCATAAAAGAATTACAGAGCAAAAGGTAAATCCAAAAGGAAATAAAGTTTAAAAAGCAAGAGATTCAGCAAATCTTTTCTTTTCCAGATATAAAAGATATATTGTTAATTCTTTACTTAAGGCCTATTTATAAAATCAAAATTCAACAAGGGGATTGCAAGAAAGGGAAAAATGCTGGTCATTGTCATTCATAAACATACCTGCAAAAGTTCCAAACAAAATATTAGCAAACTAAATCCAGCAAATATATATATATAACAACATATATATATATTTATATATTATATATTTATATATATAACAACACAGTACTTTTCTGTTTTTTATTGTAGTAAATATACATAACATAAAACCTTACTCCTAACCACTTTTAAGTGTACAGTTCAATAGTATAAAGTGCATTAATATTGTTGTGCACCATTCCCACCTTGCATCTCCAGAACTCTTCATTTTGCAAAAATGAAACTCTGTACCATTAAACAATGTTTTCCCATGATGTCCTTCCTCCAGCCCTAAGCAACCACTATCCTACTTTCTTTCTCTTTTTTATCTCCTCTTTCCCCTTACACCCCAGCTTCTGGTAACCACTATTCTAGAGTCTGTTACTATGAGTTTGGCTTTTTTTTTTCCTCTTTTAATAGTCTACATATAAGTGAGATCTACAATATTTGTCTTTATGTGTCTGGTTTATTTTACTTAGCATAATGTTCTCCGGTTTTGTCCATATGGTCAGAAATGGCAGGATTTCCTTCTTTCTTAAGCTGAATACTATTCCGTGTGTGTGTGTGTGTGTGTGTGTGCGGGTGCACATTTTCTTTATGTACTCATTGGTCAGTATATCTTATCATTAAATCTAAATAATTGGGGATGCATAACATAAAAATAAAAATAACATTTTATTTAAAAATCAAAAGGGAGGGGCACCAGGTGGTGGGTATTGTAGAGGGCACGGATTGCATGGAGCACTGGGTGTGGTACAAAAATAATGAATACTGTTATGCTGAAAAAATTAAAAAAAAACTAAAAAAAAATCAAAAGGGATTTCAACATGACAGTTCTCAGGACAAAGTAAAAGCACAATATATAATGCTTTTGTTTTATGAGTGGAAGAATATAGATACTGATTAAATCAAGACATAAAAGAGAAACATAATGTTATTGTAAGTTCTCTACCTCTTCAACTAACCCATCCTCACTCCCTAAAATAGAATTATTTTTTTTCCTTTCAGAGAAGTTCTAAGGTAATTGTTGTAAAAATGTTCTAGGAAGTTCTAGGAAGAAGTTCTAGGAAGAAAATATTCCATCATTTCACCTTCTTCAA
Organism: Lutra lutra; assembly: GCF_902655055.1. Taxonomy (NCBI): domain Eukaryota; kingdom Metazoa; phylum Chordata; class Mammalia; order Carnivora; family Mustelidae; genus Lutra; species Lutra lutra. The sequence continues at coordinate 78,379,750 of NC_062285.1, read as the reverse complement.
ATTCTGATACAAATATGTATCACACTCTGTTATATATTAGGAATAATAGGTCCAGTATCCAGGACCTATAAATATGTTGGAACTAAGGGGAAAAAGCAGTTTTTTTCCAAAAAAGAAAACTGATATGTTGAAATTTTCACAAATGTGTAATCATATTCTTAACAAAATACTATGTATTAACTTTATTAATTGCTAAATGTGGTATTCAAAAAGTACTATTGGAAATAATTTATAGATTACTTTTTTTCACTTAATCAGAATATCTGATACTGCATAATGATTGCCAAGACATCATAGCTGAACATAAATTAAGATTTATTCAGAGCTGGGGCACCTGGGTGGCTCAGTCAGTTAAGCACACTGAGGCAAGCTGCTTGCTCCCTTCTCTTCCTCTGTCAGGTGCATATATATCCCATTGGTGGGGAAGGAATAGGAAGATTTTTTTCAGCCTCAGACCATCTCCTTCTCTGAGCCAGTTTTGCCAGCATTGAGGTAAATATTATGTTTTAATTCCTAGCAGAATGCTGTTGTGTCTGTTTCTCAGTGAGTCCAAAATATGGAGGAAAAGGGATAGAATTAGGCTCCTTCGGTCTTCTCTATAGATATTTTTATTAAATGCTGAGTGTATCTATAAAACAGTAGGAATGTGGTATATCATTTCCCACCCACTGGATGGGAAAAGAAAAATGGAACAAAAATCAAATGTTCCAACAAAAAATTGAGAACTACAAAATGGAAAGCATAGGAAACAGGAGATATAAAACAAAATCTTAAGAATAAAGCCAAAAAGGTGATTAATTACAATAAACGCCACTTACTTTAGCCATATATATAATACACACACACACACAACACACACATTCCTTACATTTACTATTTCAGATTAAGTAAATGCAAGTATTATTAGATCTACAAAGAGAAGTTTAACTGTATTTCAGTAAAAGAAAAATTAACACATGAAATCACACGAAAGAAAGCAAACAAATTCAAATCAACCGAATTTTTATATCCACTATCTCAACACAACTGCAAATCAGAAATTCGAAAGGGCTAATCAACAATTATGTGTTATGAAACTATGAAAAGAGGAAGATAGCAATTATATTCCATGTAAAGAGGTCTGGCAAAACAACAACAAACCTAGAACTAGAAAACTTTTTACTATAGTTCCCTTGGTCTTCTCACAACTGTGCTGGTAAACATCAGCAAGGAAATAAATTTGGGAAACTATCACAGGCTTTCGATTTAAAGGAATTGTGGTTACAAGAACTGTCCTCACAATTTAAGACCAAATTTCACAAGCAAGTGATTTGATATGTAAGGGTCATTTTGATACAATCTAGAGTTAATCTTTTTGCCTTTGTGAAGTGCATGGCATAGTGGAAATCACACGAATTTCAGAAACATTTAAGATGGCATCCTGGTTCTACCACTTCCAGTTTGTGACCTTGGGTAAATTACTTAGCTTTTCTGAGCCTCAGTTTCTTTACTTATAAATGAGGTTAGTAGCCACTAAGTTAATAAGTTTTTATAGAATTAGATTAGTTCATGCATTCATTTGTTAGGGTTGCCATAACAAAGTACCATAAATCAGTTGGCTTAAACAGTAGAAATTTATTGTCTCACAGTTCTGGAGGCTAAAAATCCAAGATCAAGGTATCAGCAGAATAGGCTCCTTCTAAAGGCTGTGAGGAAGAACGTTCCTCACATGCAGATGGCCATTTTTTCCTCTGTCTTCACATTGTCTTCTCTCTAGAAACTTTTATGTCCAATTTTCTCCTTTTTATAAGGATACCAGCCATACTGGATTAGGGCCTACTTTAATGAACTCACTTCAACATAATTCTTTCTATAAAGACCATTTCTCCAAATAAGGTCACATCCTGAAGTCCTAAGGCTTAAGACTTTAGTGTATGAACTTTGAAGACTTTAGTGTATGAACAATTCAACCTGTAATCAGTACCTTTCATTATTATTGTCTTTAATGTTCCCACAAAATTGAAGAAATCATTGTTTGAAGTCAGGTAAGAACAGGCCAACATGGTATGAGAAAAGAGAAAGAGTACATAACTATGAGACTCCTGCATAGGAAAATCAATCCCCATCCTCCCCCAATTCTGTCACCATCTCCCCTCTACCCACAAAACACTCTGCTTGGGACACCACGAAAACCAAGGAAAGCCACTGTAGATGAGAGTCCCTGCCTACTGCAGAACTCAGACTATTTCTCTTGAGTCATCTTGGTAAAGGCTGGCCCTAATTCTATTTGTATATGGCTCAACCTCAAACACCAGCTATAGATGAGTACTTTAATTTAAACTGGTGAGTGGTATTTGTGGTCATCCTACCCTGGAGAAACCTGACACTGAAGTTTCTGGCAAAGAGACAACTGTGAGTGTGTTTTTACTTAAAAATTTTCATGGAAGTTCTCATGGAAGAAAGTTCATTTAAGGAATCAAGGCAATGGTAACATAAAGATATATGTCATACAATTTGTTTAGAAATATGCCTGTTGTGGCAAACTCTCAGCCACAAAATCATAGAGAATTAGAATGTTTTCCCTTGGACAAGTACCCATCTACTATGAGAAAAAAATGGCCAGCATTCATGCTATTGATGATAAACTCTCTCCCTCTTTATAAATAAGCTGAGAAATCCAGGGCAAAATTGCAAATTCACGCAATGAATTCAGACTGACTTAAATTTCATATCTTCCCTGGTGGCCAACTTATGAGCTGTCTATATTCAGGGTGAAGCCTTTTTTTCCTTCTTTTCTTTGACAAGAATATGGACTGTTGGATTATTTGCCTTGCATATTTTTGATACCTGAACCAGCTTATATAGAATATCTTTAAACAGATATGCATTTATCTTCAAAGAATGAAGTACTCGCTTGCTTAGATAAATGAAAAAGGGATAGCTTAGCTCTCAACCCCTCCCAGTTTTTAGTAAAAATTATGAAGATTTTCTTTATCCTGTTTCCACTTCATCGACAGAATAAGGAAATGTATGGAGACCTCTCCCAAAATGGGACTTGTCAATGTGAGTGTTGGTGAAGTCTGGCTTGCTGTCCAAACGCCAAACTACAAAATCAATTTCCTAGTATGTGGACCTCTTACGTGTTACACAGACACGGGAGAGAATGACTGGGAAGAACACAGACGCTGGATTCACAAAGGCTCAGGTCTAAAGCTAACAGTGTAATTTATCAGCTGCACCCTTGGGCAAATAGCTTCACCTGTCTGAGCCTGTTTCCTCCTTTCTAAAATGGTGTTTGGGGGAATAGAAACAACTGTGAGGCTCCAAGAGTAAACTGCAGTGAAAAGGGAGAGAAAATGCTGTTTCGAAGGAGAGAAAACTAGAGAGCCGGTAAGTTGGACAGGCTGCTCCTCAGAGAGAGATTTTGTCAGGGGCAAAATGGGTGGGACCCAAAGTGTGAGAAAGAAGGACGTGATCATTTACTGGCAGGGCTGTGTCCTGGAGAGCACGGCAGGCCCACCCACAGAACAGGTTCCATTTGGTTCCTGCATAAACCCAAGGACAGGAGATCATCATTCCCATCTCACAGAGGCTAAGTGAAGTTATGTAAGTTATCCAAAGCCACAGAATGTATGAGGTGTGGAACTGGGAATTAAAATTGTGTCAGTTTGACTCCAAAACTTGTGGTTTTCCATTACACCAAAGTGCATTAAATAATAATATCAATAATCATAATAATAATCTTATTCCTGCGGAATCCAAAGGGAAACTGTACCTCTGACCCTAGGTTAATCTTCCTTAGCTCAGGCCTTGTTCATCTTCCCAGCAACTGCCCTCCTGAATGTTGCAGCTCTCTGTTACTAGATGTTCCTAACATTGTGTTTCGCCATCTTCCCAACCTATCTTTGCCCTTCCCAAACTCTTGACCAGAATTCAAGTTTCTATTTTACCTTCACAATTACCTTCTCTATTTTACCTTCATTCTTATTTGATCCCTAGTGCTGCCAGCCAAGTCCTGATTCTGACAAATTTTCTCTGGAAAAGTAGAAACAGTTTTTTTTTTATCTCGTTCACTACATCTTCCTTGAGACCTTAATTCCTTCAAGAGATTCTACGAGACCTCCCAGGCTGGGTTAGGGACCTCTTTACGAGTTCCCTAAATCCTCCCATCCTATCCCTATCAGAGCCCTTAACAAACTCTACTAGATCCCATTAGTTCATGTGCCCTCTTCCCCTTCCCCCAAAGTATTAGTGCTTGAGGGAAAATCTATATCTTACCCATCATCAACTTCTCAGCACTTTATATGGAATCTCACACAGTGTAAGTATTCAATCAATACTTGTTGAATATAAGAGTGGATATCGAGCGGAATTGAATGAACCAACAGACAGTTAACTCAAGTAAGCTCCACAAACATTATAATTATACATTACGATTTATTCCCACAGATCCCTTGATGCAGTAACAAATGAAGTTATTTTAAAATGATTTTGGTGATTTAAATAGTTTAAAGATAATCTAAATTTGAAGAGTATTTTGTGAATGGCAAGACTTAAGAAGTCAGAAATCTGAGTTCAAAATTTTCATCCAACATTTATAATATTTTGGCTTTTTTGCCATGAAGCAAACAAAAGTCTGGTTTGCTTATGATAGTGTCCTTAGTTTAATTTGAAGAAAGGTCCAGTTTATTGTCATCTTATTTCCTTCACTGTTTCTACCATCTTAAAGCTTTTTATCACTGCCTGTTTTAGATATTCTCCAAATAATAGAGGCAACATTATCCAAAGTTTATTCAAACTTATCTGAACCTTTTGGGGCTAGAAATTAGGTGGGAACTGTTTTCTTCATGAGATTTCCAGTGCTTTTTGGCTTTGAAAGGCTGGAAATGCAACAAGAATAGCTTTTCTTGCGGTATTTTGGTTTCTACTCCCAACCAAAATCAGGAAGTGCAGAGATGCACAAAAATTAAAATAAAGGGGAAAAAGTTAACTCAACTTTTTGAACCTTAAACAAGATTCAGGTTCAATTTCAGTTTAAGGCAAAGGTTCAACTAAGATCTTGTTTTATCCAAACCACTTGGCCCTTCCATTGAAATAACTGGTAGGCTTACATATGGGATTCTTTTCTAATGTAAGGATAAAGGGAATTACTGGTATATAGAATTATTATGTCAACAGACTGCTCCATGATACTATCATTGTGATGCTACAGTTCTACTGGACAGTAGCTTCAGTGAAAGCCCAGGGCCTTATAACTGCAATTTTTACTTCTCAGAACTCATCTTCTTTTAATATAATATTTTATAGAATTGGACTCCAATAAGATAAGCTTTGTCCAGCCTGAGTTTGCCATTTGTCTTTGGGCACACAAAGAAAAAAGGAAGATTACTTTGTTATGATTCCTGTTTACAACCAAAAGTTGGCTTCTGCATGCATCTGATTCATTAGTGAGTTGACCAGGAAGACAGAATTCTTGCCTACACATCAAGAGTTAGGGTGAAGCAGAGTTAAAAAACAACTGATCAAATCATTAGGACAGTGAATGCATAACTCCTTGAAATTACATTTTATTTCTTAAGACTCTAAAGTTTTGGAGAGCCCCAAATTCTATCCACATACAGCCAGGAACAGGAGGGATTCGTGAATGGGAGAAAAACCAGGTTTGCTATAAACTGTGAGTGGATAAAAACAAGATTCAAGCACTCAGGAATAATTGGTATCCCAAGAAGAGTCTTCAGGTTAGATTTATTAGCTGTTCTATTACTGGAGAACAACTTGACTACAGGAACCTATTTGCCTGATAAGTGCCAAAGGAAATAAGTAGAACTATTTTTCTCTTAGACTGTGTCTACATGAGAAAGAAGTTGGCCAAACAAGCCAAAGCGTTCAATTCACTTAAGAAACGTCCATCAAACCAGTTGCCTGGCACTGAATGCTCGCTTTTCAACTAGTTGCCCTGGTGTCACTTAGATGCTACCACACTCAAATGTCTCCATGGAATGACATTTTAATAAGAACTGATTTGAAATTTAAACCTTCTCTAGGTTTCGATGCCCCTGCGAAAGGACGCTAATAAAAATCTTTGCCTCATTAATACAACAAACATGCATAGCCTCTCAGGATAAATGTCTACCAAGCTTACTTTGTTAAAAATTTTCTGATATTTGGACCTTTATCCTAGTCCCCAAACATTTAAGTGACAGACATTTAAGTTATGTTTTGATAGTAATATCTTTTATGGCTTTGAATAAGGGATCTCTGCATACACTATTTTGTACAACATGCTGATAAACTGTCTGAAATTTGTTCCCCAGGCCAAGATACAAAGATGTTTGATTGGGTATATAGAGGGGTTGCTTTATCAAATATCCCCAACATTGTCAGGGTACTTGCAGATAAAATTTGTAATGATATTTTGAGAAATTTCTTATGATTTAATATGTTGAGAGTATTTCAGCAATCTTTAAAGTGCTACAAAAATGTAATGTAGATCATTAGCATCTACCTTCTCTTATTTGAATATACCATAATAATCTACCAAGTCAAGTTTGAGAAAACCCCACAGCAGCTCCATGTTGAAAAATAAGAAGCAATATCATTTTCTGGGGGTGGGAGGGAGAATGTTGCTATTGGTAGACAAGAGGGATCAGAAAATTGTCTCAAGTTATTACACAAAAATAAAGACCAATAGTTTGTCTCGGATATATATAGTATCTTTGTACTAGATCTAATGCGGGGGGAGTACCAGGTAAGCAGAGAAAGTTCCTAAGGACATCTAAACAGTGGACAGATTGGGTGGACACTCTTCATTTTCTTGATGACATCAGGTCCATTCTTTTTTTTTTTTTAAGATTTTATTTATTTTATTTGACAGACAGAGATCACAAGTAGGCAGAGAGGCAGGCAGAGAGAGAGAAGAAGGGAAGCAGGCTCCCTGCTGAGCAGAGAGCCCGATGCGGGGCTCGATCCCAGGACCCCGGGATCACGACCTGAGCCGAAGGCAGCGGCTTTAACCCACTGGGCCCCCAGGCGCCCCACATCAGGTCCATTCTATGCAGTTATGTCTTTAGACATGCTTTAAATGTCTCTGACACTGTGTGGAAATGGAAAGTAGACCTTTTGTAGAACTGCCGTAAGTGCCAGGTTAAAAAGATGCCAGACTTTTCAAGGAAAGTGGATTTCCCTTGTGTGTTCTGGCTTACAGAGTCTGTCTCTTTCATTTTAGGAATAAAATTGTCGCACCTTCTAAATTGCAGAATAAGCCAAACTCAACAAAGTCTTGTTTTTCTGTGAAGGATCTTGACCAGTCCCCTGAGAAAGAGAGTTGGGTGGGGAATGTAAATGTATGAAGAAGGAGAAAAAAGATTAGCTCCTATTATTGCAGTAAACATTTCATCTGTCCACTATCTGCCTCTGTTACAAAAGGGTTTTTGATGCAATATACGAAGTGCTGGCTGGTATAACAGAATCTTAGATGTCTCTCTATTCGGAATGGAAAGTGAAGAGAAACCACCAAGGAAATGTCCCCACCCATGTATATCGTGTATATCTCAAACTAACCAGGGACAATCCTCTTGAAGTAAAGAACATCTGAATTTCTTTAAATAATCAACCTTTGAGGGGGATCCTGGAAACATTGCCCAGTTATATTGATGACTTCATGACATAGATATCGTCCTACTTAGAATAAGCTAAATCTAAAATACCTATTCACAAAGCATTCTCAATCATCTTGTCATTCAAATATATATGAATACTCACACATACATATACACTCTTGTATACATATTTGTTATATTATATACATATTTTGTACATTTATTTGTTATCATAATTGATCTATAGTTGTCTCTAAACAATTACCTGCCTTTACCAGGAAGGTGACAAAATATAAGAAATTAATAAAGACAGAAGCCATAGAATTAAACAAAAACTAATAAATCAGCACAACTTGAAATGAGTAGTTTTACAATATGTAGTTAATTTTCTGCCATGTGAAACCAATATATCCTTTTTTTTTAAGATTTTATTTATTTACTTGAGAGAGAGAGAGCATAAAAGCATGACAGAGAGTGAGAGAGAAGCAGGCTCCCGTGAGTAGGGAGCCTGATATGGGGCTCCACGAGGAGCTCCACACAGGCCTCAATCCCAGAATCCCAGGATCATGACCTGAGCCGAAGGCAGACGCCTAACTGACTGAGCCACCCAAGTTCCCCTGAAATCAATATGTCTTAATTTTTAAAACATTGTAATGGAAAGAATCAAATGATGACCTTTCTTTTGTTATTGTTGTTAATCACCATGTCCCACTGCCCCACAGCTATTTAGTGGTATTAAAAGAATACAGAGAAGGAAATATTTTCTAAGATGACTGTGTTGAAAGGTTGTAATGGAGTTTAATATAGTTTTGGAAATTTAATTCCACTTATTTTGTCTGGTGCGTGTATGTGCATAAGATCAGGTTACTGAGAAAGAAAACGTACACTGTTCTTTTCATGCCTGAAACAAAGAGTGAATGACAGCTAAAACATGAGGTGAGGATAAGGGGCTGATGAGGGCAATTGGTATAGTCAGGAGAGATAACTTAAGATATCCTGGGATAGGGATTTGCTGAGACAGCTGTTGATTTGCTGAGGCAGCCCTTCTCACCTTTGGGAAGATTCATTTTCAAATGTTCTGTTGATCCAGATTCCACTGATGATTTTTCTCCCGACGGCCCACGTATCTTGTACCAGCCTTTCTTTCAACACTTTTCCCATTGTGTTACCTATATTTGAGTTGTCTTTCTTATCACACAACCATGAACATCTCAAAAACCACATCAACTAAATATTTGTGTTCACCTCATTGTTTTTCACTTGCATAAATCCATTAAATTTGGAAATATTTTTAAGGAGAATTATGATACTTTTAAGGTAATGTGGCTTTAAAGTATAGCTCAACAGAACGGCTTCTCAAGTGGCAAGTCATTAAAAAAAAAGACTGTATCACATATTTCTCTTTGACAGACCACTGTCTGTCTCTATAGACTATATACTGAAAACTTATTTGGTGAATAAAATGAGTCCCATTTTGATATTTAATTATTGTAGAACAACTATTCTCACAGTGTCGTCTGGGTCCTCTGAGAGTCCCAAGATCTTTTCAGGTATTTAAAGGTTAAAAACTAATCTTGTGATCATACTAAACCATAACATGCTTTTTCACTAGGTTGACATTTGCACTAATGGTGCAAAGGCAATAATGGATAAGCTGTTTGTGTTATAGCACAAATTAAAGCAATGACATCAAACTGTATAAGTAATTGTGTTGTTCACTTTCACACATTGGTCCAAAAAAAAAAGAGCCAGTTTCACTTAAGAATGTTATCCATGAAGCAGTAAACATTTTAAACTTCATTCAATCGTCTGCTTAGACTTAACGATATTTGATGAAATGGGATGTATTCACAAAGGCATGTCTGCTGCATTTCAAAGTATGAAGGATGTCTCAAAGATAGGCTCTTCTGTGATTTTTAAATTACGAACAGAATCATCAACTCTTCTTTACAGAACACTGTTTTTACTTAAAAGACCAGTTTATAGACAAGCTATGACTATTCAGATTTGGGCATTTTGTTTATAATGTCTCCAAAAATGGAAGAACAACAACAATAACAAAAAAAAACCCAAGTAAGCCTGTCACAACAAGGAAAACGATGGATAGTTTTATTGCCACTGAACTTTTCCCCACCACTGGTAGCTTTCCAGCTTCCTTATACTTGAAACTTCTTACATGAAATAGGTCAAGTTATTAATGAATATTATTTTTTTACATCATGTAATAAAATGGGTCAATATTTGGAAGATTTGCATACTCAAAAAACTAACTTTTTGTAAATGACCAATAAGGGATACAAGATCATGAATGTGTAAAAAAGCATGAGATTGGCCAGTTGATTTTAATATAATAAAAAAGGAGGATGTTTTCATAGATAATGGTTCCAGATTCTAAATAACATTGACCTTTACGAAACTAATTTCTTGTCAAGTTTTGGTATAATATCAAAGAATATCCATAATTATCTGAAAAGTTAAAAATGCTTTTAACTTTTCTAGCTTTTAAAAGTTATAAAGTATTTTTCCCTTTTCTTCCTTCATATAACTCAATGAAACAATCTATTACAACAGATTGAATACAAAAGCAAATATAAGAAAACTGCTATCTTCTGTTAAGCCAAAAATTAAACAAATTTGCCTACAAAATAATATCAATTTTCTCACCAAGTTTCTTGTTTTAAAAATTATTTTTTATTAAAAATATTATTTGTACTACTATGTAAATGGTTTTCTTACTGTTATTTTAAATAAAATAATAAAGAAATATTTTTAACTTTCTTGGTTTTAGTTTCCAGGATGTTAAAAAGTGATATAACCTACATAAAGCAAAAATACTCTATGATCCTCACTAATTTTAGAGTATAAAAGTTTCCTGAAACCGAAAAGTTTGAGAACTGCTGCTAAGGAGAAAGGAGTTTTGGTCTCTAAGAGAACCAACAAATTAAGAATTACTTGCCTATAATTTATTGGTCAAAAATAATAAACACCTTGAAAAGTTGAAAAGTTATAAGAATGAAATTACATTTTAAATTCTGACTAGCACAAAGTTTTTAACATAAAACTTCCAATAAATGTTTTAAAACATCTAATACAAGAAACCTTTCTTTAAATAAAAGTAACCAGGTATTCCATAGAAGTTCAAGAAATCCTCCTTAGTTCTTTACTGTCACAAAATGTGTTTAGAAATTACTTCCTCTCTTTTCTGTCATCTCACAAATTTTGCAAGTCAGCTTTTAGCTTTTAATCCTCATTTGCAAATTAGAAAAGCTTAAGCTATTGACTTTCAGAATACCAGTGTCCTTACTATAAATACTGGTATTTCTTCAGAATTTCTCATTTCTTCCCTTCCTTGTTCATGCCAAAACTATTTATTGAGCAGCTAGTCTCAACTGAGTAACATGCAAAAAATTAGTAGAGGCAGAAACCGCAGGACTGCAGGAACCGTGTAATGGTCAGCAAGGACCATGCACAAAGATGCATGAGAGATTGCCTTTACACTTGAAAATTTTTCTGGGCAGAGCTTGAATATTCATTCATTTTACTACTGTATTCGGGTTTTCCCAAATGACTGCCTCCCCCTTGAAAACCTCAATATGATGGAAAGCCTTGGGGGGAGTTGATCAAGGAACACAGCGTCCCATGCCACTGACAGATTGAATCTTCCCTTGGTCACCTCCACTGGTTCTCTCCCCACGTCGGAGGTAGTGAACTGTCCACTACGACTGTGAAGAGAAAATATAGGGATTCCATTTGCTACCTCAAATTTGTACTTACTTTAAGTCAATATTAGTATTAGTTATTCTAGCTAAAGCAACTTACAGACTTACAGTTGTTGGCACTACTCGGACATACCTGGAGAATAGCATCTCAAAGCCAAAATGCTGCAAAAGTCATAGTGCATTTCAGGCACACTCTGTTTCATATGGCACCAATAACAAATACTGTTGGAAAGCATTTCCAAAGATTCCAGATTCTCTTAAGAACTCCAAGTCTAATTACCAAGCAAACTGGAAGGTCTAGAAATATTTATAGATATTTACTTATGACATCGTAATTTCCAGCTAATTATGGGATAATTACACAGGGCCTTTTGCTTTTGTACCTGGAAAATAAAATGAACATGCTAACTTCTGTATGTATTGGTGGGCAATGGATGTATGTAAAGTTAAGCATTTCTTTTTTCTTTTTTTTCCAAAGGACAACTCATGGCCAAGGAGGCCTCCTTTTTCCATGCAGAATCCTGAGCATAATCTACATGATACCAATTTTCTACTTCTCCCTGAGTGTTCAATCCCATCATACCCACATAGAAACTTCTGCTAGCTTCAGCACCCCTACCTGCAATTATTACCACCAAGGAAAGTTATTATTCACCATAACCCAGAAGCAGCAATTGTATCCCAGCGCACACACAAGGAAAGGCAAGATTCAACCAGCCGTGTTGAGCATAGACTTCCATGACTCCCAGGAATCACCCCAATATGAGTCAACCATCAATAGATAGAAGTCAATAGGATTCTTCTTGGATTCTTGACAAAAATATGACCATCAGGGTCTTGCAGCTCCTCTCTGGCTGCAAACGGTTTGGTTATTTTAAGGAAGGTAAATAGAAGTGGAAATGGAAGCTTGGTTCTGTCATTGGGCACCAGCAAGACATTTCTCTTCTTTGGGGAACATGGGACACTGGTATAAGAGGGTTGGGACTGGGATTTAGGCAGAGATAGAGTCAAATCTTAGGGGCATGAGGCTGGGAAATGTATTTAACCTCTCTGAATTTCAACGTTCTCATCTGTAAAATGAGAATTAATTTATCTACTTCAGAGAGTTGCTGGGAGGAGTAAATGAGTGAATAGGCAGGGATTCCTTTAGTATCCTTCTCTTTCTTCTTGGGTGTTAGTTCTCTGCCAGCTCTGTCAAAACACTCCAAGAGTATGTTATATTCCCTGACATCTCCCTTCTGCCACTCCAGACAGAGGGCTCTGCCATTGTACAAATCCAATAAAATTTTAATAATTACTTAAATATTTTATGCCAGAAGTGTTTCTCTATTTTTACTATAAGGAATTGCCCTACTCCAGTTGGACTGAATTCAACAAGTAGTTATTGAAGACCTGCTAGGTATAAGGCATCGAGCTCAAGCTCAATGAGGATAACACAGTGCTTGCGCTCTAGAAACATACGAGAGGGGATTGCTACTCAGCAGGGACATAAAACCTGATAATATGTGAAGGGACAAAGAGGTGCCTCAGGGGATGTGCAGCTGGTGTTTGAGGGGTTCATAGCAAAGCAGATGCAGGAGAGAATATCTTCATGCAACCCTTCGACCCAGGCTGACCTTGGAAAGTTTTCCATCTGCTGTGAACACACAGAGAGTGAAGACTCCTGGAGACTTTAGAAAACACTTCATCCAAAGTGGGGCTCTGCAAGTTGGCAGAATCTTTCCCACCTCTCCCTTCATTGTTAGCACTCAGCAAACATATGGCAAACCTGCCTGAGAATGTTCAAACACTTTAATACAATGCTGTAGACTTATCCTCTCACGGAGTCAAAAGAAGTTTGCCTTCAGTTGAATTCGTTGGTGGGGGGGGTGGTGAGGGAGCTATATAGCTCCATAAACAGTACAGCACAAAGTCTGTTGCAATTCTGTGTAATTTTCTGTAATCATGTACACTTAAGTGAAATTTACATTATCATTTCGGCTGCACTATGGAAATGATTCTTTTAGCCTACAGCTATTAGAACCACCCCCGTGCCAGGACCAAGTTGTCAGCACCAGGGGAAGCAATTTCGTCGGGTTTCTCTTTACACTGACACACGGCTCCTATTAGTGCTTTTGCCTCTTATTTTGTTTTTTTTCCCCCAACTCATGCAGTTTGCCTCTTTGGGTGGAAATGAAAACAATTTCAAGAATGAAAAGTTTCAGTTTGTAGCTAAAAATAGCCCCAATCATCAGTAGGGGAGGCAATTCCTCAGCTACTTGCAACAAAGATGACCTCTTTGCCAGGCTTGGTCTCCAGCAGGAGGTGTCTACTCTTGAGCTCCTTTTACATGGGCTCAAAAATAAACAGCCTGCTCCTCTGGCTGGCCTCCCTCCTTGAATGGAGGCAGGGAACGTTCCCTACAAAGAAATATTTTCCCATCAAGCTAGGGGATCCTAACCCAGTCAAGGAGTCAACTGAAGCATCTGATATATGTTATACATCTGTAGCTTTTAATAACAGGTGCCCCTGTGAACCAATTATCTTTCAACCTTGAAGATTCACCACATTGAGAATCCTCATATTACAAAGGCAAGACTGTGCATTAAATTATTTTCTAAAAAATAAAATCAAAGTCTTTTTTTTTTCACATAAGCCTCTACCTTGAATATACATCACTCCCAAGGTCACAGGAATACATTATCATATTATAAGACACCAAGTAAGCAAAAACGTGGAAAGTAAATGCCAAGTCCAGGAAAAGTCTTACTTAAAATTCTCTCCTATCTTTAAGGCTGACAGTAAAACATACACAGCTGAACCAGCACTCTGAAAAATTGAAACCACATGGTGTCCTTACCCCAGGTACCACTAGTGTATGAGAAGGAAACATGCCAAATTTGCTTTTACAAATAGAGAAATTGAGGCAAAACACCATAAGGAAAGTTAGAGTTATGATCCAGGGATCTGTCTTCTTAATATCTTCAAGCTGGTAGCTTAATCGACTTCCCCAGAATAGAGACAAAGTGCACAGAATTTTAAGTCATGTATTCAGATGTGTAAGATCTTAACTTTATTTATTTTTTTTTTGCAAAGCAATATGATATGTACTTTCAATCCTCATTGTGCCCAGTGTTAAGAAATGTAATCTTGATCACTTTCAGGTAAATCCGGCAAGATACAGTTTATTGGTGGTAAATTCACATTTTCCCCATAACTCCCTTCTCCCCAGAATGGCACCCAAGTTCCTGGGGTACTCCAGGTTGTGTCGATGGAGTTTGGGTGGGGCAAAGAAAGGCATCCATCATCAGATGATATGCTCATTATCGAATCTATTGTACATTACTGTACATTACTGCCTCCTCGCTATTATTCTTCCTCCATTTTTGCATCCACTGAGATGCCTAATATCCCATCTGTCGAGATCTCGTATTCCTTTATCTGACCACAATGACAATGAGACCCTCCAAGTCTTCCCATCTCAGCATCACATCTGACCATTTACTATGGTCAAATATATAAGCATCCTTGGGGGAGTATCTGGGACTCTGAGAGGATGCCTCTCCGTCTCCCTTTGACACACGACTCAGATGTTTCACTTCCTCTCTCCCATGCCATGATGACGCTTACTCACCCCCATTCCTGGAGGTTACTTTGTGAAGCGGGGACGACATAACAGGAAGAAAGTCTGGTTGAAAGACATGCAGAAGGACCTTAATATCTTTCTTCTAGTTCAGCTCTTCTTCCTGTTGCCAAAACTTTAGGATCTTACTCTAATCTGCCAAACTGGCAAAAGAAATGAGGAGAGTTTGTTCTACTAAAACACATATTCTTAGATATCTTAATTAATACTTCATGATATTGTCTTATCTCAGTAAAATGGGTTTAAGATAATGAAATTAAGGGGTGCCTGGGTGGCTCAGGCGTTAAGTGTCTGCCTTTGGCTCAGGTCATAATCCCAGGGTCCTGGGATCAAGCCCCGCGTCAGGCTCCCTGCTCAGTGGGAAGCCTGCTTCTCCCTCTCCCACTTGCCCTGCTTGTGTTCCCTCTCTCACTGTGTCTCTCTCTGTCAAATAAATAAATAAAATCTTTTAAAAAAAAGATAATGAAATTAAAACCAAATACTTACTATTCTCTCTTTTCTCAACTAATGTCATAAAACTATAGAAAAGTATGGAGACCAGATAAGAACACTGGACTGGAGATGATTAATTTAAGAGTTTTGGAAAGCATTTTTATTTGAAAGACACCCTCTGCACTATCTTAGTGTTTTGTTTTTTTGTTTTTTTTTATTTAATTTAATATTTTTTAATTTTATTTTTTATAAACATATATTTTAATCCCCAGGGGTACAGGTCTATGAATCACCAGGTTTACACACTTCACAGCACTCACCATAGCACATACCCTCCTCAATGTCCATAATCCCACCCCCCGTCTCCCAACCCCCATCCCCCCATCAACCCTCAGTTTGTTTTGTGAGATTAAGAGTCACTTATGGTTTGTCTCCCTCCCAATCCCATCTTGTTTCATTTACTCTTCTCCTACCCCCTTAACCCTCCATGTTGCATCTCCTCTCCCTCATATCAGGGAGATCATATGATAGTTGTCTTTCTCCGATTGACTTATTTCACTAAGCATGATACCCTCTAGTTCCATCCACGTCGTCGCAAATGGCAAGATTTCATTTCTTTTGATGGCTGCATAGTATTCCATTGTGTATATATACCACATCTTCTTTATCCATTCGTCTGTTGATGGACATCTAGGTTCTTTCCATAGTTTGGCTATTGTAGACATTGCTGCTATAAACATTCGGGTGCACGTGCCCCTTCGGATCACTACGTTTGTATCTTTAGTGTAAATACCCAGCAGTGTAATTGCTGGGTCATAGGGTAGTTCTATTTTCAACATTTTGAGGAACCTCCATGCTGTTTTCCAGAGTGGTTGCACCAGCTTGCATTCCCACCAACAGTGTAGGAGGGTTCCCCTTTCTCTGCATCCTCGCCAGCATCTGTCATTTCCTGACTTGTTAATTTTAGCCATTCTGACTGGTGTGAGGTGATATCTCATGGTGGTTTTGATTTGTATTTCCCTGATGCCGAGTGATGTGGAGCACTTTTTCATGTGTCTGTTGGCCATCTGGATGTCTTCTTTGCAGAAATGTCTGTTCATGTCCTCTGCCCATTTCTTGATTGGATTCTTTGTTCTTTGGGTGTTGAGTTTGCTAAGTTCTTTATAGATTTTGGACACTAGCCCTTTATCTGATATGTCATTTGCAAATATCTTCTCCCATTCTGTCAGTTGTCTTTTGGTTTTGTTAACTGTTTCCTTTGCTGTGCAAAAGCTTTTGATCTTGATAAAATCCCAATAGTTCATTTTTGCCCTTGCTTCCCTTGCCTTTGGCGATGTTCCTAGGAAGATGTTGCTGCGGCTGAGGTCGAAGAGGTTGCTGCCTGTGTTCTCCTCAAGGATTTTGATGGATTCCTTTCTCACATTGAGGTCCTTCATCCACTTTGAGTCTATTTTCGTGTGTTGGTGTAAGGAAATGATCCAGTTTCATTTTTCTGCATGTGGCTGTCCAATTTTCCCAACACCATTTATTGAAGAGGCTGTCTTTTTTCCATTGGACATTCTTTCCTGCTTTGTCGAAGATGAGTTGACCATAGAGTTGAGGGTCAACTTCTGGGCTCTCTATTCTGTTCCATTGATCTATGTGTCTGTTTTTGTGCCAGTACCATGCTGTCTTGATGATGACAGCTTTGTAATAGAACTTGAAGTCCGGGATTGTGATGCCACCAACTTTGGCTTTCTTTTTCAACATTCCTTTGGCTATTCGAGGTCTTTTCTGGTTCCATATAAATTTTAGGATTATTTGTTCCATTTCTTTGAAAAAAATGGATGGTACTTTGATAGGAATTGCATTAAATGTGTAGATTGCTTTAGGTAGCATAGACATTTTCACAATATTTATTCTTCCAATCCAGGAGCATGGAACATTTTTCCATTTCTTTGTGTCTTCCTCAATTTCTTTCATGAGTACTTTATAGTTTTCTGTGTATAGATTCTTAGTCTCTTTGGTTAGGTTTATTCCTAGGTATCTTATAGTTTTGGGTGCAATTGTAAATGGGATGGACTCCTTAATATCTCTTTCTTCTGTCTTGTTGTTGGTGTAGAGAAATGCAACTGATTTCTGTGCATTGATTTTATATCCTGACACTTTACTGAATTCCTGTACAAGTTCCAGCAGTTTTGGAGTGGAGTCTTTTGGGTTTTCCACATATAGTATCATATCATCTGCAAAGAGTGATAGCTGACTTCTTCTTTGCCGATTTGGATGCCTTTAATTTCCTTTTGTTGTCTGATTGCTGAGGCTAGGACTTCTAGTACTATGTTGAATAGCAGTGGTGATAACGGACATCCCTGCCATGTTCCTGACCTTAGCGGAAAAGCTTTCAGTTTTTCTCCATTGAGAATGATATTTGCGGTGGGTTTTTCATAGATGGCTTTGATAATATTGAGGTATGTGCCCTCTATCCCTACACTTTGAAGAGTTTTGATCAGGAAGGGATGCTGTACTTTGTCAAATGCTTTTTCAGCATCTATGGAGAGTATCATATGGTTCTTGTTCTTTCTTTTATTAATGTGTTGTATCACATTGATTGATTTGCGGATGTTGAACCAACCTTGCAGCCCTGGAATAAATCCCACTTGGTCGTGGTGAATAATCCTTTTAATGAACTGTTGAATCCTATTGGCTAGTATTTTGGTGAGAATTTTTGCATCTGTGTTCATCAAGGATATTGGTCTGTAGTTCTCTTTTTTGATGGGATCCTTGTCTGGTTTTGGGATCAAGGTGATGCTGGCCTCATAAAATGAGTTTGGAAGTTTTCCTTCCATTTCTATTTTTTGGAACAGTTTCAGGAGAATAGGAATTACTTCTTCTTTAAATGTTTGGTAGAATTCCCCCAGGAAGCCATCTGGCCCTGGGCTTTTGTTTGTTTGGAGATTTTTGATGACTGTTTCAATCTCCTTACTGGTTATGGGTCTGTTCAGGCTTTCTATTTCTTCCTGGTTCAGTTGTGGTAGTTTATATGTCTCTAGGAATGCATCCATTTCTTCCAGATTGTCAGATTTATTGGCGTAGAGTTGCTCATAGTATGTTCTTATAATTGTCTGTATTTCTTTGGTGTTCGTTGTGATCTCTCCTCTTTCATTCATGATTTTATTTATTTGGGTCCTTTCTCTTTTCTTTTTGAGAAGTCTGGCCAGGGGTTTATCAATCTTATTAATTCTTTCAAAGAACCAGCTCCTAGTTTTGTTGATTTGTTCTATTGTTTTTTTGGTTTCTTTTTCATTGATTTCTGCTCTGATCTTTATGATTTCTCTTCTCCTGCTGGGTTTAGGGTTTCTTTCTTGTTCTTTCTCCAGCTCCTTTAGGTGTAGGGTTAGGTTGTGTACCTGAGACCTTTCTTATTTCTTGAGAAAGGCTTGTACCGCTATATATTTCCCTCTCAGGACTGCCTTTGTTGTGTCCCACAGATTCTGAACCGTTGTGTTTTCATTATCATTTGTTTCCATGAATTTTTTCAATTCTTCTTTAATTTCCTGGTTGACCCATTCATTCTTTAGAAGGATGCTGTTTAGTTTCCATGTATTTGGGTTCTTTCCAAATTTCCTCTTGTGATTGAGTTCTAGCTTCAGAGCATTGTGGTCTGAAAATATGCAGGGAATGATCCCAATCTTTTGATACCGGTTGAGACCTGATTTAGGACCGAGGATGTGATCTATTCTGGAGAATGTTCCATGTGCACTAGAGAAGAATGTGTATTCTCTTGCTTTGTGGTGAAATGTTCTGAATATATCTGTGATGTCCATCTGGTCCAGTGTGTCATTTAAGGCCTTTATTTCCTTGTTGATCTTTTGCTTGGATGATCTGTCCATTTCAGTGAGGGGAGTGTTAAAATCCCCTACTATTATTGTATTATTGTCGATGTGTTTGATTTTGTTATTAATTGGTTTATATAGTTGGCTGCTCCCACGTTAGGGGCATCGATATTTATAATTGTTAGATCTTCTTGTTGGACAGTTCCTTTGAGTATGATATAGTGTCCTTCCTCATCTCTTATTATAGTCTTTGGCTTAAAATCTAATTGATCTGATATAAGGATTGCCACTCCTGCTTTCTTCTGATGTCCATTAGCATGGTAAATTCTTTTCCACCCCCTCACTTTAAATCTGGAGGTGTCTTCGGGTTTAAGATGAGTTTCTTGTAGGCAACATATAGATAGGTTTTGTTTTTTTATCCATTCTGATACCCTGTGTCTTTTGATTGGGGCATTTAGCCCATTAACATTCAGGGTAAGTATTGAGAGATATGAATTTAGTGCCTTTGTATTGCCTGTAAGGTGACTGTTATTGTATATTGTCTCTGTTTCTTTCTG
This sequence comes from Lutra lutra, assembly GCF_902655055.1. NCBI lineage: Eukaryota > Metazoa > Chordata > Mammalia > Carnivora > Mustelidae > Lutra > Lutra lutra. The sequence goes on along the minus strand of NC_062285.1, from coordinate 78,360,031 downwards.
ATCTACTACTTTTAGGGTCTCTCTTTGCTTAGAGGACCCCTTTCGATATTTCCTGTAGAGCTGGTTTGGTATTTGCAAATTCTTTCAGTTTTTGTTTGTCCTGGAAGCTTTTAATCTCTCCTTCTATTTTCAATGATAGCCTAGCTGGATATAGTATTCTTGGCTGCATGTTTTTCTCGTTTAGTGCTCTGAATATATCATGCCAGCTCTTTCTGGCCTGCCAGGTCTCTGTGGATAAGTCTGCTGCCAATCTAGTATTTTTACCATTGTACGTTAGAGACTTCTTTTCCCGGGCTGCTTTCAGGATCTTCTCTTTGTCACTAAGACTTGTCAATTTTACTATTAGGTGACGGGGTGTGGACCTATTCTTATTGATTTTGAGGGGGGTTCTCTGAACCTCCTGGATTTTGATGCTTGTTCCCTTTGCCATATTGGGGAAATTCTCTCCAATAATTCTCTCCAATATACCTTCTGCTCCCCTCTCTGTTTCCTCTTCTTCTGGAATCCCAATTATTCTAATGTTGTTTCGTCTTATGGTGTCACTTATCTCTTGAATTCTCCCCTCGTGGTCCAGTAGCTGTTTGTCCCTCTTTTGCTCAGCTTCTTTATTCTCTGTCATTTGGTCTTCTATATCGCTAATTCTTTCTCCTGCCTCATTTATCCTAGCAGTGAGAGCCTCCATTTTTGATTGCACCTCATTAATAGCTTTTTTGATTTCAACTTGGTTAGATTTTAGTTCTTTTATTTCTCCAGAAAGGGCTTTTATATCTCCCGAGAGGGTTTCTCTAATATCTTCCATGCCTTTTTCAAGCCCGGCTAGAACCTTGAGAATCGTCATTCTGAACTCTAGATCTGACATATTACCTATGTCTGTATTGATTAGGTCCCTAGCCTTTGGTACTGCCTCTTGTTCTTTTTTTTGTGGTGAATTTTTCCACCTTGTCATTTTGTCCAGATAAGAGTATATGAAGGAGCAAGTAAAATACTAAAACGGTGGCAACAACCCCAGGAAAATATGCTTTAGCCAAATCAGAAGAGATCCCAAATCGTGAGTGGGGAGGAAGGGGATAAAAAGAGGTTCAGAAAAAAAAAGAGAGAAACAATTAAAAAAAGAAAACCAATAAAGAAAAAATATACAAAGGAAAAAAATATATATATATATTAGATAAACTAGTTTAAAAACATTAAAAAAGAAAAGGGTAAAAGTTAAAAAAATTTAGCAGAAGAAGAAAAAAAATTGAAAAAGAAAAAAATTAACTGCAAGGCTAAAGAATCATGGGGAGAAAGCCATGAGTTCCGTGCTTTGCTTTCTCCTCCTCTGGAATTCCGCTGCTCTCCTTGGTATTGAAACTGCACTTCTTGGTAGGTGAACTTGGTCCTGGCTGGGTTTCTTGTTGATCTTCTGGGGGAGGGGCCTGTTGTAGTGATTCTCAAGTGTCTTTGCCCCAGGTAGAGTTGCACCGCCCTTACCAGAGGCTGGTCTGAGTAATCCACTCGTGTTTGCTTTCAGGAGCTTTTGTTCCCTGAGCGCTTTCCGTAGAGTTCCGGAGGGCGGGAATGAAGATGGCGGCCTCCCAGTCTCCGGCCCAGAGGAGCCGAGAGCCCGGGCCCCACTCCTCAGTGCGCCCCAGAGAACAGCGTCCAATGACTCCCGTCACCCCGGCCGCCGGCCGTGCTCCGAGCTGAACGAGCCTGCTACCGGTTCAAGGTAACCCCGAGTTTAGAGCTCACTCCTCGGCTCTGTCTCTGTAGCCAGCTTCCCCATTCTAATACCTGTAAGCTCTGCGACACTCAGACACCCCCGATCCTTCTGTGACCCTGCGGGACCCGAGGCCACGCTGACCCCGCGTGGGCTTCACCCTGGTTAAGCCTCTGGAGCGATGTCCCTCAGCGGAACTGACTTTTAAAAGTCCTGATTTTGTGCTCCGTTGCTCCGCCGCTCGCCGGGAGCCGGCCCCTCCCCCCGCGGTCTATCTTCCTGTCGCTTTGGATTCACTTCTCTGCCAGTCCTACCTTTTAGAAAGTGGTTGATTTTCTGTTTCTAGAGTTGCTGTTCTTCTTCTCTTCGATCTCCCGTTGGATTTGTGGGTGTTTGCAATCTTTAGATAAGTTATCTAGCTGATCTCCTGCTACCTGAAGTAGTCTCAGCCTGCTACTTCTCCACCCTCTTGACTCCTCCTCCCTCCAGTTTTTTTTTGTTTTTGTTTTGTTTTTACCTTTCTTTCCTTCTTTCCTTCCTTCCTGTTCTTCTGGAACAAACACTATTACCAAATGGCATTATATTTGTACAGTGACTGATCTAGGTGCCACATGAAAAACTTATCAATTATTCTAATCCTATTATGACCTCTTAAAAAAAGACACAAAGATCCTCTGTGCCACCTCATATAACCCTTGATCCTATGCCTCCTTATCCCATTACTTATTTGAAGTGTGCTTACATTCTTTTTCAATATATTTTAAGATGCTTGAGGATAAAGATCATGTTTTCTAGAATGAAGACCACTTTCAAAGCACTCTAATTCAAAGCTAGGAATATTGTCTATAGGTCAATAATGATGAAAGAAAATAATAATGCATCATGAAAACAATGTGAGCAGAGAGATATAATTCAGTCCCCCTCTTCTACAACTTACTCACTGGACAAATTGTAAGAAACCAAACTGAACATTATGAGAATCAAATAAGATGATAGTTTCTGGTAAGCCTTCTAAGCAATAAATTGAATGAATGAAGAGCTTTCCATAATGGGATGTAAACAGTGGCAAAAAAAAATGTGTCAGGTGAGAAATAAGGAGAAATATGAAATGGAACAGCTAGAATCTGCAGAGGCCAGAGGCAAGTGATATTTCCACAGCATATTATGGAAATGGCAGGTGATTTCATATAACTGGAAGTGAAAGGACAAAAGTGACAGAGGAGTCATCTGCTTCTGACCAGAATGGACTAACAGAGACCATATTTATCCTCCTGCCTGAAAAAAAATACTGGGCTAAATATATGAAACAATATTTTCAAAACATTATGTGGGCATCAGGTAATGAAGGACTGTGATCCCAAAGAATTGGGAAATGAATCCGTAGTATTTTTTCCTGAGCTTCATGCCTTTAATGAGTTTATATGCCTCAGAGCAGGCAAAAAGACCATGAGCAGAGTCCAGCACATCCTCTGAGACGAGGACACATTGCTGAGAGTCTGAAGGAACCAAGATGGCTAGAGATGGAGTACTGGAAAGGTAAGTGTTACGTTGCAGAATTCAAAAGGTCTGTAAAGGGTCCTGCTTATGTGTTCTGCAGTGTACTGATCACCACATTTATGCAAGAAAATAACTCCAAGACAGGGAAAGAATTACCCAGAAAGGATTAAAGGGACTAGTACCCGGCACTCATTTAGGCCCAGGAATACTGCTTGTTTCCACAAGCCAGACAGAAAAATCTCATAATTCGAAGGGCATTAGTTAGAGTACTCAGAAGGGTCTTGCCTCAAGAGTGAAGAATAATTTGACATAGACTAAGCAGCACTCTGGTCCCACCTAACAATTCTTAAAAGCAAAACCAAGAGGATCAAATGGTTTCCAAGTAACATAACTGCATCCCACAACAAAGCTCAAGAACAAAGGTAAAATTCAACATGTCTGGCATCCAATCAAAAATTATTCCCATGCAGAATTCCAAACAATTTATGTAGATACTCCACCCTCAAGGAATGGGAAAGCACAGCTTTCTTTCAACTTAAACATGGGTTGTGACTTCCTTCAAAAAAGTACATTATGGAAAGGAGGGAGAAAGACAACTTCACAGCACAGAGATCTGGCACATGGCTACCTCAGCCAGATGATCAAGGTTAACATTAACAGTGCTAAGTCAGGTTGATAATATGTGTCCTTGACACGATGTAATGAGAATGGCAGTTCTCCCCTCAAAGAGACATAATCCCAGCCTGTGATTTAAAAAAAAAAAAAAAATCAAAACAAAACCAAAAAAAACAGGCAAATAACTGAAGGCCTTTCTACAAAATACCTTACCAATACTCCTCAACACTATCAAGGTCACTGGAAATAGGGAAAGTCAGAAATTATCATAGCCGTAGCAGCTCTTTCTGCCCACAGGTCCTGTCCCAGTGCTATTGCACCAAAAAAAAAAAAAAGAAAGAAAGAAAAAGAAATTATCACAGCCAAGAGAAGCCTAAGAACACATGAGTGATAAATGTAATCCTGGATGGGATCCTGGGACAGAAAAAGACATTCAGTAAAAAAAAAGAAAAGAAAAGAAAAGAAAGGAAAATATGGTGGCACCTGGGTAGCTCAGTCAGTTAAGGGTCTGCCTCTTGATTTTGGCTCTGGTCCTCCGGTCATGAGGGTCATGAGAACGCTATGCTCTGTGTTCAGTGGGGAGTCTATTTGAGTTTCTTTTCTTCTGTCCCTTCTGCCCCAAAAAGATGGATTTACTTAATAATAATGTATCAATATTGGCCATCTATTATCATAAATGGGCCAAACTTACATAAGATGTTATTAGTGGGGTAAATTTGGCATGGGGTATATGGGGATTCTCTGCATTATCTTCGCATTTTTTCTGTAAACCTACAACTATCCCAAAATGGAAAGTTTATTTAAAATAGAATACAGCTCAGGGGCACCTGGGTGGCTCAGTGGGTTAAAGCCTCTGCCTTCAGCTCGGGTCATGATCCCAGGGTCCTGGGATCAAGCCCCGCATTGGGCTCTCTGCTCAGCAGGGAGCCTGCTTCCCTTTCTCTCTCTGCCTGCCTCTCTGCCTACTTGTGATCTCTGTCTGTCAAATAAATAAATAAAATATTTAATAAAATAAAATAGGATACAGCTCAAAAACAAACAAACAAAAAATTACCAGGCATCCAAAAAAGCAGGGAAACATGACCCTCAACCTCAATAAGGAGAAAAATAAACCAGTTAGAGCTGCTGCCGATGTTATAAGTAATAGGAAAGGACATTAAAATGATTACAATGGAATTCTGTATGTTTAAAAAATAGAGACATAAAGTAAAAAAAAAAAAAAAGAAAGAAAAGAAAAGAAAAAAAAAAAGGTCCTCAAATTTCCATAGTTGAAAACTATAATATCTGAGATGAAAAATACACTGAATAAAATTAAGGGCAGATTAGATGCTACTCCCCCCCACCAAAATCACTTAACTTGAAGAAATAGCAATAGAAATAGAAACTATACTGAAAGGAACATAGAGAAAAAAATAATTTAAAAAAATGAAACGAAGTATCAGTGAGCTGTGAGATAACTTCAACTAACTTAAAATACATGTAATTGGAGTTTCCATGGAAGGGGGGGAATATTTGAAAAAATAATGACTCAATTTTTTCTAAAATTGATGGGAAATAGAATCCCGTAGATTTAAAAAGCTCAACAAGGGCCAAGCACAAAAGTCGACAGAGAACTACACTACGGGACACTGTGAGCAAACTGCTAAAATCCAATGATAAAATCTTAAAAATAGCCAGAGAGAAAAGATACATTATGTAATGGAAAAAACAAAGATAAGGATGACAGAAAATTTCTCGTCAGAGGCAATATAAGCAAGAAGACAGTGAGCAACATCTTAAAAATACTGACAGAGGGGCACCTGGGTGGCTCAGTGGTTGAGCCTCTGCCTTCGGCTCAGGTCATGATCTCAGGGTCCTGGGATCGAGTCCCGCATTGGGCTTTCCCATCTGCGGGGAGCATGCTTCCTCCTCTCTCTCTCTCTCTGCTTGCCTCTCTGCCTGCTTGTGATCTCTCTCGGGCAAATAAATAAAATCTTTAAAAAAAAAAATACTGACAGAAAAAAATATATACTGACAGAAAAAAAAACCAAAACACTATCAACCTAGAACTCTATATTCATGAATGTCTCTCTGAAATAAAGACACAGTACTTCTTTAGAGAACAAAAGCTGAGAGCATTTATTACATGTAATACTCTGTATTACAGAGACGTTAAAAGAAATTTTTCTGGCAGAAGAAATAGGATACCAGATTTGGACCTATATATGGTTAAAATGAGTATGAATATTTTAAACACATTTTTCTATTTTTAGTCATCTTAATGGATAATTTCACTAAGAGTGATATAGGAGAAAGGGTAGATATTCAGGTCAACGAAACAGAAGAAACTCCAGGCATATTGTCTGCAAGCTGGAGACCCAGGAAAGCCTTTATTTGATCAATGATGTTGAACATCTTCTCATGTGCTTTTAACTATCTTGTATTTTCTTTGGTGAAGCATCTACTCTTATTTTTACCTGTATTTTTATTGGGTGATCATTTTCTTAATGTTGATGTTGAAAGTTCTTTATATATTCTGGATACAAATCCTTTATCAGATATGTATTTTGCACACATTCTCTTCCAGTCTGTTGCTCATCTTTTCAGTCTTAACTTGAAGGTACAGCAATAGATACAGAAAATATTTGTCTATTCAGTGTCTTTCAAAGAGCAGTCATTCTTAATTTTGATGAAGAACAATTCAAAATAAAAACAAAAAACAGATAAGTCAGTTAATTTAGTCCTTGTTACTCTGTCTTGACTAGGATAGGTAGTCTTTTCTGCCTTTTTTTAAGTTCCATACATCTGCCCTAGTTGGAACTTGAGAAATTAATCCAACTTCTTTATATTGCAAGTGAGAAAAACAGAAGCCCATTTCTTTTCAACAAGCATTTACTGGACACCTTTTAAAGACTTGAGATACATATGAGTATGTACTGGAAATTTATAGTATTCTCTCTGGTGTGGGATCTGAGCGACCTAGCAAATTGATAGACAATTCTGATATAGCCTTTATAGATCCAGAGAAGGTACAGGTCCATGATCCAAAGTTCAGATGAAATTAAGAGAAAGAAGCAGGAATGAGAGATAGAAATAATTGCTTTTAACCAGAAGAACCAGAAGAACTTTAACCAGAAGAACTTCTGCACACCAGAAGCTGTGACACTTCACCCATTACAGGGAACACAAGACACCAGCAGACCTCCACACACAGGAGCAGAATCTGTGGCATTAACTGAGCTCATTCTGAAAGAAAGCAGACTCGAAGGTACCCTCTCAGGAGGCAGCAAGCTAAACACAGAAGAGACTGAGCCAGGTGCTTTCCTTTCCTTCTCCCAAACTCAGAAAATCTGGGGCAGAGGGAGGTCACTAGAGTTCCTGAAGCAGAGGTGTCTTCTACAGAACCGTGGGAGGAGTGGAAGATAAGTGTTCTCCCAAACACACATCATTTTGCATATTTATTGGACGTCTCTCAAACTCCAAACTTCTTGTCAAACCCACGTAAGTTCCACGACTTCTGCTATTATCCTACTACTCACATATGTGAGACCACATGTAGGAATGCAACCAGCCTCCTTGTGTAACTAAGAAAAGGTAATTAAGAAAAAATAAAGAAAAGCATAGAATATAACCATCTTATTACAGAATATGTGTCCTTTTTAAAAACTAACATTTTCTCAAAACTTATAACAGTGCCTGGCATATAGTAAGTGTTCAATAAATATCTGTAAGAGGAATGTGGAAATAATTAGCTTCAACTCATAGGCTAATGGTCTAACTCTAGATTGGTGCCAAAAATTTCCAAAAAAAAAGTGCAAAATAATTCAAAATATTGACTTGTACTATAAGATCAAGACTAGGTGGAGAGCACAGATTCTAGGCTCCAGGCTTAAATTCTGGTGCTTTCTTGCACAGGTTGCTATGACCCTCTGAGCCCAAGTCCTCTGTTCTATAAATTAGGAATAATATTATTGTTCCAAAGTGATTTTCTGAAAGTAAGTGAAATAATCCATTACAAGGGCCTAACCTAATGTCTAACACATAGTTACTCAATCAATATTAGCTGAAGTAATGGAACGATGGTATTAACCAGTCAAGTAAGACAATAGAGATCTCTTGATTTCTGATCAACAAAATAGAATAATTGTGACTCCATTTTCTCCATCACAGTTTCCAAGAAGATGAAATGAAAGAGCTTCAGGAAAGAACTATGTGGATATAAGATCTCCCCAGTAGACCATATTTTTTCAGGTTCAGGCTCTTCATTAACCGATGACCCTAATAAAGACGTAGAAAACCAGGGATCTTTGGGTGAGATCAGTGTTTCATAGGTTAAGAAGCTTTCCTGAGCCCATCTGCAAAGCTGCTGACAATCTTTTTATTGCTGAGGATTGTGCCTCTTAACTAGGCTGTCATCATTTCTTTTCTCAAACTGGGTGTGGGTGGGGGGAGCGTGGGGAGCCACCGCTGAGAGGCAGCCTCTCTGGGTGGTCTGTCTGCTGCTGCTCAGGCTGATGCTGCTGTCACTTCTTAAGTCATCACCTCTTTGGCTTTTTTATGACTTTGAATTCCCTTGCATTCATTGACCTCTCGTGCAGAGTATACAGTTGTTAAACTCTTATTAGCTGCAAATATTGGTAGTCAAATGATTTTAAGGGAAGAAAACCTACCTACAAAGCACAACTTCCCTGATTTAGCATATATATACATATAGATATAAATACATAAATATATGTTATATGCTATACATATAGAATAATATATATAACATATGTATGTATATATATTAAGAGCAAAACATTTTATAGATGTGTGAAAAGGAAGAAGAGTATTATTTCAGTACTATGAATTGCTTGATAAACTTCGCACTCTTAACTCTGTGACTTACTGGCATAATTTAGGATTCTGACACTGAAAATGGCAACATACCCGTAATTCCTCTCAATGTGGATCATCCCAATCTGAACTCTTTTATTTACTTATATAGTTAACCCATCTCTGTTTATGGCAATTCTCCTGCCCATAGCCTCACCACATTCTAAGCTGTAAATAATAGTACTAGGTAGAAAGTAAGATGCATTAACAGAGGTTTTAAATACAATAGGTATCATCAGTTGCATGTGGCTGAAATTTTCTGTCTTAATTAGGCTTTCCTGGTTGGCAGTTTCCAAAACTCACATCACGTTATTTGAAGAGACAAATACAGATTAGGGTGACAATCAATCCCAATTTGTCTGGAATTTAGGGATTTCCCAGAATTCATGGCTTTTGTGCTAAAATTGGGATAGGTACTGGTAAATTGAGATGGTTGGTCACTGTAGCACAGGTGTTGCTACAATGAAATATATTGGAAAGATGTTTGGGTACCTATGGAATTCAAGGACAGGAAACAGATTGGCTCCTTAAGAATCTAGAATAAGAAGCTGGATATCCGTTGGGTGCCTGGGTGTCTGTTTTTGGCTCTGGTCATGATCTCAAGGTCCTGGGATCAAGCCCTGTATGGGGCTCTCTGCTCAGCAGGGAACCTTCTTCCCCCTCTCTCTCGCTGCCTGCCTCTCTGCCTCTTGTGATCTCTGTCTGTCAAATAAATAAATAAAATCTTAAAAAAAAAAAAAAGAAAGAAAGAAACTGGATATCCATCTGCAGGCACACAGCTGTTTTTTCTTTCTCTACTTTGTAAACTCTAGTTCTCTCTGAATGTATGTTGTACGCTCCCTCTCATTTTTCCATTCTATCTTACTCTTTTACCTTAATAAAAAGATGCAAGAATATAACTTACTGGAATTCAGGGGCCTATATCCCTATAGCATATAATCTTCAAGGATCAAGCAACAATATGTTCTAATGTCTTTCCAGGAATGTTGTTTAGCCAATAACTAGAATCCCAAAAATGCTCATATTGTCTCAGAATGCATGGGTTACAATCTAAAATTCTACCTCAATGATCATATTGTTTATCGATCATAGGGTTTGAGGAAATGCTGCAGAATACTATGGTAGTAATTTCTTCCAGCCCAGTGAATTCTGAGGAGCCCTTAAATGGAAATACTTCTGTCTTCTGACAGCATATTTTAATCCTTTGTTATAGTTTTCTTGAATGTTTTAAACATTAGACTCCACTCAGCCTAGAACAATTACTTGATTAATTGAGACACTTATCTCAAAAACATTGGCCTCCAATCTCCTAACATTTGGACTAAACCTGTGATTATTTTAATGACAGATGTTTCAGGAATTTGTTTGCATATCTGGAATTCTCACTATGAGAGGATTCTCTAAATGGTTGGTTGAGTTTAGAAACGTAGCTTGTTCAATGTTAGTTTCAAGTCACCCTAAAAATTGTAAACAGAATGAACCAATCAATGTATTAGCTAACTGCTTGCTAGCCACTGCTCTAAGACAATTAATTAATTCATACTTCAATTTTCAATAATGAGCTATTAGTAGAACCATAAAAATACATTTAAAAAATTAACTTATAATTGTTCATGGTTCTCTGCTATTGTCTTATAAAATAAATAAATTCTAATCAGTGACTTCTAAGTGAATTTTACTCCTTGATTGAATAAAATTATTCAGTTTTCCCTAAAAGTTTAATGGCACCTAAATAGAGTGATTCTACCTGAAGGAATCTGGAATGTTTTACTATCTATGATTTTTTTTTAAGAGTTTATTTGTTTATTTGACAGACAGAGATCACAAGTAGGCAGAGAGGCAGGAGAGAGAAAGGAAGGGAAGCAAGCTCCCCGCTGAGCAGAGAGCCCAAAACTGGGCTTGATCCTAGAACCCTGGGATCATGACCTGAGCCAAAGGCAGAGGCTTTAACCCACTGAGCACTCAGGTGCCCCACTACCTATGATATTTTTATCAAGGCTTATTTATCTTAAGATGTGCCCCTCATTGATTTGAGTACAAACCTCTTTTCCATTGCTTATATCTTAACACATTATTTCTTAGAAATTTCTTAGACATTAACATATAATATCTTAGAAATTTCTTCTTGTAGCTTTAAGTCCATTCACATACATAGATTATTATGGCATTATTCATCTAATATAGTGCTTATTTTTACTAAATGCTCCTTTTATATTACATTAGTACCCATAAATAGTTTAAAAAGTCAGTGATCGCCAATGTGGTAACAAACATAAAGTAATCTCCCATTCCACTCCTCATCACCCCCCAAAAATAACTTCAACTCTTTTAGCTGTTTCCTTGCACTTATATGCTTAAGACTGTATAACAGGATCATACTACTCTTTCTTTATTTTTTAAAATTATTTTTATTAACCTATAATGTATTATTTACCCTAGGGTACAGGTCTGTGAATCATCAGGCTTACACATTTCACAGCATTCACCATAGAACATACCCTCCCCAATGTCCATAACCCAACAACCATATATCCCTACCTCCTCCACTCCCCACAACCATTAGTTTGTTTTGTGAGATTAAGAATCTCTTATGGTTTGTCTCCCTCAGTTTTACATGTTATACTTTGAATCCTATTAAGGAATATATGGATTTAGAAGTTTTAAATCTTGCTTTCTACCTCATTCTCCATGCAAATATCCTCCTCCGTCCCATCTATTCAATGAAGCTATGATTTGTGGTTAAATCAATATGTCAGATAGTCTTACATGATTTATACATAAATATTATTCAGAGATGAACAATGTGAAATGATTTGATTATCTTTGTTTCTCACATAAACATTCTTCCCTAGAGTTAGTAGTTCCTAGGATTGCATCTCTTTATTTGCTTTTTTAGCCTCTTCTACCTACCTATGTTGGGTTGCTCTGTTAACTTGAGGAATCTGTATGGTTTCCTGGTAGAGATGGCCAAAAGAGAAACTTGTACAGTTTTAAAAGTAGGACTAGTCTCCAAAGGTCTTTTTTATTCCCAGAACTATGACAGACAAACACAGGGTCCAGCAGGTACAGGGTTGCTCTCTTCTGGGTCCTGTCCTGTTCTTCCTCTTCCAGTAGTGACTTTGGGTCTACCATTAGATGTGGTATTGACACAGAAGTAAGAACTTTCCATAGATCTCTCCATGAGCTCCCCTTTGAAGGACCCATTTTGGTGGTTAGATGTACTTGGCTTCTCAGATTTTCTTACATGCTTCAACTTATCCACTTGTACCAGGGCTTTATGAGGGCTGCTTAGTGGCTTACTTCTCTAATTCTTCTATTCCCCCTTCTGGACTTTACACTCCCAGCTTGTCCTACATTGTGTATGGCTAAATTACAACAATTATCCCTAAATACTCTTATAGTGATTGTGCTTCTCTGTCTGAAATTTAACAGAAACTCTATCATGAATATTTCCCCAGACTCTTAAAAGAATTATAAATCTCCTCTCAAAATATCCATTTGCATTAGATAATTTATTATTTCAACTTCTTTTTTTTTTCCCCTTAGAGGTTCCCTTTTGGATTTTTCTCTCCTGATTTGATGCATACTGGCTGCTCTGAGAGTCTGATGCACATATGTTATCTGGGGTACCTTTCACTTTTATCCTGAGAAGTCCCTTCATGTATCACCAGTAGTGAGGTTTCCTGTTATCCAGATTCCATAAATTCCCCTCTTTTGATTTGGACCCTTGTTTTGGTGAAGTAATACCTACAGTAGCTTCCTAAGGTCCATGAAGATAAAAATATTCTTATACCTGTATCAATTGTCCATTTCAAAAATAAGACCACATTTTCATCTCTTTGCCTTTTTTTCCTATTTTCTTAATGGAATCTCCTCAAGTGTATCTTCCAAACTTCTAAAAAAAATTTTTCAGTTTTTGTGCTTTTAATTTCCAAGAGTTCTTCCTCCATATATGTTTGTCTTGAATGATGTCTTGCTCCTATGTTTTGGATGTAGTAACTACTCTTCCCTCTGTGATGAATGAAATTAAATTTGAAAGACTAGTGTGCTTCATGAATTGTGTTCTTATATTAGTTTCTTTTTGTTTCTGTCATGTTAGCATAGGGCACCCCATCCAGAGGTTCAGTAGATGCTCTGGGCATATGGAGAAGGCATGTCTATATAGACATGGTATATAGACTCAACAGAGACTGTAGGACTACAGCTATATATAAAGGAGTTCTCTATGATGACTGTACAGGGACAGCAAATAGTGATTTTGATTTTGTTTCTTTAGACGGTTTATTTCTTTTGCTTTGCTTAGTTTTTGGAGTCTTATACATAGATTTGAGAAATCAGGTTTATACACTGAGTAACTTCACTTATTTAAGGAAACATTCCTTCACTTTCTTATTGATGGTGAATCTGAAAATGGTCTTAGGTGGTTATATGAAATGTATCTTTTCATACAGTCTCTAAATGCCTTTCAAGCATTTCATATACTAATCAATAAAAAAGCCATATTTCATGTGTATGTTTCACTCAAGATAAAAGAGATAATTTGGCATGTTGTTGGGAAGAAATTAATTGGAATATAAGGACCATAGAAACTAACACTAAATGAAAAAGAAAAGATATGAATGAAAATGCTTACCTTGACTGAGAACACAAACAAAATAGTACAAAATTTTCCAAAGTAAAAATGGTGTAATCTCATTAAATAATTCCATTACACAATATAATGTTGCCAAAATAGTCTCAGAATCCATCTTTCTGAAAACTAGGCTATTTTATAAACAGAATTTGGTGTTCCGACCTAGGAATTATGACAGAATTTCTTTTTATATTTAATTCTTATCTTGAACACTAAAGAGTTAACTCTTTCCTTTTGGTTGGAATTCAAATCTTTAAGTCACCTCTAAGAGAAAAATTTCATGAAATTCAGTATTTGTAAAAAATTCCATTAAAAATGCCCTTTGTGGGTTTAGCTTAAAATTATGCAAGAGTGGAAATACCTAGTGAATAATAATTTATTTTCTTTTTAAAAAGTACTATTAGCACTGCTTGAAATATTTACATATAATATTTTATATTTTCCAAATGTTTCAGGTATCCTTGTTATTTTCTTAATTTAGTAAGTAGTTAATGGACACTGTGTGCCAGACAAAGTCCTAGGCTTTGGGGTTAGAAAATAAGCAAAATACAATCTCGTCTTTGTTCCTTATACTTTGATAAAAGAGACATTCAAGTTTATAGTTACCACATTTTGTTATACTACAGGGTGATACATACTAAAATATAGACTGAGTGATGGTGCTTAGATTACATGGGTGGGTAAACATCAAGTCTTAGGGACAGAATGTCAAAAAGGTTGATCAGAGAATTGAAATCAAAGGAAGTGAAAAAATGTAAAGGGTGATAGGAGGAGGGTTAGGAAAGCTGTCCTAACTACGGGAAGTAGCCTTATAGAGCTTCAGTGGTGAGAGGACCTAAAGCGGTTCCTAGAAAAAGGTGGAGGGTGAGTAGGGGAAGACGTGTTTTTGAAGATAAGTTAAAGACACAACATTAAGCCTCTTATAAGCCATATGAAGGATTTGGGTCTTTGAGTAGAGAAATAACTTGATTAGATTTGGCCTTTAGAAAGATTGTTCTGCTCAATAAGAAATTTAGAGGCAGAATTGAAGGTGAACCAGAGCAGAGAGGAAGAGCAATGAGATGATTACTGCAGAATATTTGGGTGGGAAATGATGATGACCTCAATTAGTTGAATACTGGTAGAGATGGAGAGGAGTGGTCTGATTTGGAGATAGTAAGAGAGTTCATTAGAACTTGGTGATTGATTTGATGTAGGGAGTGGGTTATTCAAAGAAATCAAGGTTGACAAGAAAGCTTCTGGCTTTAGCGTCTGGGTAAATGGAAAAGAAGAAATAACAAGCACAACTTGGATACCTAAGCAATGTCCAAGTATATCCACGCAGTGAGCATTCGGTCATGATGGTCTACAGTTGAGAGAGTGAGCTGTCCTAGAGAAATAGTGTAACTAAAGTTGTAGGAGGAGATAGTGTCACTCATGGAGACCAAGTAGATGAGAAGAGAGGAATTCTGTGAGGTATAGGAGAGAACACTGTTAGAAATCTTGGCCTAAGATGACTAAGCAAAGTATCCAGTTCAGAATTGATACATTCTGAATTTCTGGCCCATCAATTCATTCTTTCTGACTTTCACAATGGCACATCAACAAGACTGAGAGAGTCTTGTCCAGGCAGTTTCAGAATAAAACCCTCCCAATATATGAGAGAAAAATTTCAACACAGTGTTGCCACAAACATGGAGTAGCATTATTTAATTGAGAGGAAAAGGAAATGTTTAAAATTTATAGGATCATTTCTTTGTCAAGTGCCAATGGAACAATAAGATTGAGAACGCAGTGATAGGCTCAAGTATAAGGGAAAAGACAATATGCTAGATGGTGAGCAAAATATATTTGAGGTGATTGTCCTTCATTCAAACAGAGATTCCAGTAGGAATCTAGAAATCTGAGCTGCATCTATATATGGAGATCAGGGCTAGACACATGGTTTGAGAAGCTATCAATATCCAAAGTGGTAGTAAAAAGCTTGGAAAAGGCTAGATTTACTGTAGACACTTACCAGAAAGATATTGTTCACTCTGCACCACTCGGGAGGAAAGATGTTTTTCCTCCCTTTAAAAAATTGAGTCAAAACTAGGAAAAGCTAAGTAGCTGGCTCAATGTGTAAGTAATGGTAAAAGAAGAGCTTGCAGTCTAGGTTCCTGACTATAAATTTTGCTATTTCCACTAATAGTAGGAAATAATAACAACAATAATAATGTTCACAATACAGTTTGGTAGACTGGGTTATGTAGGCACCTAAACTGCAGAAAGAATCCTAGTAGAAATGCTAAATTAGGCAGTCAGGATTTAAATGTTCACTAAGACTTTCATTCAACTGTTATTTTCTAAAACCATACCAAAACCAAAAACAAAAGGCTTAATTTCTAGAAACCTTTAGGCAGAATTTCTTGTTGAATCTACTTCAACAACAATAATAAAAAAAAATGTCTTTTTGGAAAAAAGAAAGCTCAGAGCCACACAAGTAGAGGCTCATTATCAAGAGAATGATCACAAAATCATGTCTTTCATTTTGAAAAGAGGAGTTCCATCAAGACAAACATTTCAGAAATTCAGCCAGCGGCATTCCAGCATTTTATTTTGTTTTTAACCAATTGAAAATTTATTATAACAAACAAGACAGTTGGTACCATTCAATTCAATATCACAGAATGTTGCAATATTTAAATTTAAAACAAAAAGGAGAGACTAGAAACATTAAAAAAGGAAAAGCCAAAATATTCACTGTTTGGAGACAATTTAAAAGAAACAGGTAGGAAAAATCTTCTGTCATCTTAGCTATTATAATTCTTACTGGTTATTTCTCACATATAAGAAGATGATTTGGGGTGCCTCAGTGGCTCATTTGTTGAGTCTGCCTTCGGCTCAGGTCACGATCCCAGGACTCAGGGATTGAGCCCCACATCGGCCTCCCTGCTCAGCGGGAAACCTGCTTCTCCCCCTGCTTGTGTTCCCTCTCTTGCTGTGTCTCTCTCTGTCGAATAAATAAATAAAATCTTTTTTTGAAAAAAAGATTTATTTTTGTAAACCAATCTTGGATCCAATTACCTTTTAAAACTCTGTTACTAGTTTTATTAGTATTTTAGTTGATTCTCTTGGATTTTCTACTTAGGTGGGTGAGGCAATTTTAAGAGTTCTCCAAAATCATTTATTTACCTCTTGGGCTTACATGAGGAATCTTTCCTTGCGTCTCTTCCAGAAATGTGGGGCAACTGACTGAGTTGTGAATACAACAATAGTTATGCATACCATTTCATTCTAGTCAAAAAATCCCCCAAATTATCTTTCACACTCTCTTCTCTATTTGCCTACTAGATGGTAAGACGCAGCACAATCTGGAAGTCCTCACTGATAATGGCAGAGCTGTCAATCTAGGTTCCCAAAATGGCTGAGTTAAGCAGAATGCAAACCAACGTGGTCCACATTGTACTATGATGTAAGTAAGATTTGGGGAGTGTTACCCAGCATCAGGGAAATACAAGTCAAAAGTACAATGAGATACCACCTCACACTAGTCAGAATGGCTAAAATTAACAAAATAGGAAACAACAAATGTGGAGAAAGGAGAACCCTCTTACACTGCTGGTGGGAATGCAGGCTGACAGAGCCACCCTGGAAAACAGTATGGAGGCTCCGCAAAAAGTTGAAAATAGAACTACACTATGACCTAGAAATTGCACTACTAGGTTACAAATGTAGTGATCAGAAGGGGCACCTGCCCCCCAGTGTTTATAGCAGCAATGTTCACAATAGCCAAACTATGGAAAGAGCCCAGATGTCCATCGGCAGAAGAGTGGATAAAGAAGATGTGGTATACACACACATATACACGCAATGGAATATTACTCAGCCATCAAAAATAAATCTTGCCATTTACAACAATGTGGATGGAACTAGAGGGTATTATGCTAAGTGAAAAAAGTCAATCAGAGAAAAACAGTTATCATATGATTTCACCCATAAGTGAAATTTAAGAAACAAAACAGAGGAGAATAGAAGAAGGGAGGGAAAAATTAAACAAGATGTAATCAGAAAGGCAGACAAGCCATCAGAACCATAGGAAACAAACTGAGGATTGTTGGAGGGGAGAGGGGTAGGGAGATGGGGTAACTGGGTGATGGGCATTAAGGAGGGCACATGATGTAATGAGCACTGGGTGTTATATACAACTGACAAATCACTGAACTCTACCTCTGAAACTAATACACTACACGTTGATCAGTTGAATTTAAATTAAAAAAAGAAACTGCTTCTATCTTCATGTTAGTTGAATAAAAACATTTGGGGATTGTTTGTTACAGCATCTAGTGTAACTTACCTTGATAAATACAAGAATTAATATAAAATGTAGAAGATATTTATTGAAGTAAAATTAAAAGTTTACTAAAAGAACTGTACCATATTATCAATACAATGAATCAGTATTTTAAGGAATATAAAACCAATAGAAGACTAATCTATAAATCCATTTAATCCCAATAAAAATCCCAAAATACATATGGAAATTTTAAAATTAGGTCAGAAATTCATAAAAAGAATAAACTAGCTGCCCGCTATGTCTACTTCCTGGCCACGCTCCTTCCAGGCACTCGCCTTCTCCCAACCAGCAACCTGCAGCTGTGGGGACCGCCCTCCACCTCCCCACCCCCTACCTCCCCACTGACCCCACTCCTGGCAGCACCATGATAGATCAGGTCTTTGTGACACTGACCACAAACAATGCCTACACCAAAGGAGTCTTGGTCCTGGGTTGTCTCTGGCTGTGCTTGCCACCGCACAGACTGACAAAGAGACAGTCTTTGATGAAGTCATCACTGTAGATATCTTGGACAGTGGCGATTCTGCGCATCTAACCTTGATGAAGAGGCCTGAGTTTGGTGTCATGTTAACTAAACTCCATTGCTGGTCATTTGCACAGTATTCAGAACGTGTGTTCATGGAGGCAGATACTCTGGTCCCAGCAAATACGATGATCTTTTGGAGCGAGAAGAATTGTCAGGTGGGCTGATTGCTTCAGTTCTGGAGTCCTTGTTTATCAGCCTTCAGTTGAAACATACAATCCGCTATTGCACCTTGCTTCTGAGCAAGGCAGTTTTGATGGGGGAACCAGGGTTTATGGAACACATTTTTTAACAGCTGAGCAGCAATAGGTATCAGAAAACATAAGCCATTTATTGATAACTTAAGCAGCGTTTCTATATACTCCTACCTCCCAGCATGTAAAGCATTTGGTGCAAATGCCAAAGTTGTGCGTTTCCTGGGATGAATCAAACCATGGAATTATACTTATGATCCTAAAAAAAAGTGTCAAAAGTGAGTCCCATGATCCCATCATGACTCATCCAGAGTTTCTCAACCTGTGGTGGGGTATCTTCACCACCAGTGTTTTACCTCTGCTTAAACAATTTGGCCTTTTTCAAAGACAACCACTCACACCTAAAAGTAGAAGGTGTCTCAGGAGCTGTATCCCTTCTGTCTCTTGGGGAGATCCTGGCTGCAGCACAGGCTCTTATGTCCTCAGAAGAATGGAAGGAGTGGAGGGAACAGGGCCAGGCTGATTATATGGGGCCAGATTTCTTTGACAACATCAAGAGGAAACTGAACACTTACCGCCAGTAAAAGCACTGCCATTTTCCCATGGACACGTCCACTTCACAGGCACTTGTTTCTGATACTTAGTATCTGGAGCTGGGTTAGGAAAGGTTCATTACAGTTGCTACAGGCTTTGCTAGAATCTGTCGGATGAGGGGATTTTGCAGGACAACAGGTGAGAACTTGGCAAAAGTTGTGAAGTAGCAGTTCTGTTACGTGGACAGCATTCCGCTTTCTAATCTTAGGCTTATTCATTATTCAGCTCATTTGTTGGAAATTCTTGCTGATGGCCAGCATATGTGGTAAAGGAAAGTCAAGCTAATTAAAATGGCTATATCGACTCTAAAAATGTGCCAGTGCGGCTCTACCTCAGTCTCCCTTCAGAATGGGACAGGCTATCTCTCTCTCGCTTGAGCATCGTACCTTTCATTAGACCTGCATTTTATTTAGAATTGTCCAGACACTGCCAGAGTGATTGTGAGTCTGCTTTCAGGTGAAGATAGTCTATAACACTGATGAGTGATTCATAAACCTATCAACAAATGGTGTTAACCCATTTTATTTCCTAACTGTAGTGTCTGAAATTGTTCACCAGTTTGCTATGTACAGTAAGGCAGTAAGCTAAAACACTTTTGTTCAGTTCTGTGAATCTGTAAACAGCAGTGTGTTCTCTGATGGTTACCTGCAGTGGTAACTTGTATGAAAATAAAGACTTACTGCTATTAAAAAAAAAAAGAATAAAATTGCTAAGATAATTCTAAAAAGTCTAAGAAGAGAAAATATTTAATTTCCCAGATACAAAAACTTATTTTAAAGCTATAAAAATTAATACAGATTTATAATTTTGCAATCAGTGGAATAAACAAAAAAGGAAGGCAAAAATCATGTATATATGAGTTTAATTTGTGATTAAAGTAGCCTTTGAAGTCAAAATGGATTATTTAATAAATGATTTACAAATTAATAGTCAAAATAGAAAAACAAAGCTACAAAAATAGATTGAGGAAATATGGAAGAATATGTTTATGACCTCAGGGTAAATAAATTATACAAATTAAAAAGCATAAATAGTGTCCAGATTGTTTGAGGGAAAATCAAATCAGGGGAAAGAAAGAAAATCAACCCCCCCAAAAATGAGCAAAAGATGTAAATTGGGAAAGTCAAAGATGAAATTAAAATGTTAAATAAGTAAAAAGATGCTCAACCTCACATATGATCAAGAATATACAAATTCAAATGATACAGTAGAATATTTTACCGGTGAAATTAGGCAATTTAAACAAAGTTTGATAATACCAAATGCTGGCAAGAGTTTAAATCAAATATTGGCAAGAAAGTGAAACCTCCAGAAATGGATTTACAAAATTTGTGTAGGTATTGCTAGACATTATGGGTGAGAGCGTAAATTGGTATTGCCACTCAGGAAAACAATTTAACAATTCAATAATATCTATTAAAACTGAAGATAAGCCTGCCCTATGATTCAGAAATTGTACTTATTTGTTTCTTTACTGGATAAAAACTCTCAGTGTGTGCCTAAGGAGGCTGAATCAAGACATTCATTGCTGCATTGTTTATATTACTGAAAAATAACAACCTAAGTGTCCATCCTATGGGAATAGTTAAATAAACTTTGATCTATTGCTCTGCACTAATTCTAAAAAATGCCACAGGCTTAAAAGTATTAACATGGATATAAGTTGAAGATACATTACAGGAAAGTAGAAAGTGGTGCTCCTTATATCTGCAAGCCCAGTGATAGCGATATTCAAATTTTCTGCCCAGTACCTGATCACCATATTGAGGAGCAAGATATGGGTCATCTGATTGCTTGGATGAATCATGGCTGCCATAGTGAAGTCCTGAAGCAACCATTATGGTGGCAGATTCTTGATTTCCCAACTAATTAACCATGGCAGAGATACCAGACCTCTTGGTAGGCCAGTAGTGCACTGCTCTTCTGGGACTCCTTTATAGAAGCCAAGCCTAAGACTGGTTTTCTAGATCATCCAATTTTCTTTAAGAGTTTATTTATTTATTTATTTATTTAACAGAGAAAGACACAGCGAGAGAGGGACACAAGCAGGGGAAGTGGCAGAGGGAGGAGCTGGGTTCCCGCTGAGCAGGCTGCCCAATGTGGGGCTCTATCCCAGGACCCTGGGATCATGACCAGAGATAAAGGCCAGTGCTTAACAACTGAGCCACCAGGTGCCCCTAGATCATCCAATTCTTTTAGAGCATCTAACTTCCTGAATTATATCCCTTTTTCTTAAACTAGGTAGAGAGATTTCTGTTATCTGCAACTGAAGCTTGACAGACCTAGTATTTGGTTCCACAGAAGTGGCTAGGGACAACAGATTTTTAAGGTTGAGAATTTGGGATTGTTTACATTTCGTTTGTTGGTTTTGAGCAGTGACAACCTGGGTAGCATTAAAGGATAGGATACTGATAATCTAAGGAAACTTAAATTATTATCTGTGTTCACTTGGAATAAAATGCTGATTGAAGGTGTGGTGGTGTTGGCAGATCAAGTGGTGACTGACTGCCTTTAAATACTACCTATGACATGCGAAACACAAGGACTGTGGGATGGAATGGTCACCTCCTAAAACCCCAGTGAACACTTTTTATTATGGAATTAGGGTTTTAAATTCTTAATCCCAAAGATGACCAGAGAATTAGGAAGTTTATACAACGGTCCTAACAAATCTATCTCTAATGGTCACAATATAGATGTAGTCAAAAATCAAAGTAAAAAATCAAACTTTCAAACACCTAAATTAACAATGAAGGTTTAAGCCATCTCCTATTTGAAAGTTGTGAAAGTTAAGACATTGACTGGGAAAAAGCAAAACCCCAAGAAATAGAATTCTCAACTTTTGTCAAATACCGAAGATAGAGAATGTCTCCAACCCTCATTCTGTCTAATGAAATGAATCCTTCCCAGCTAGAAGATATGGACTGATCTCACTGGAGAGAGTTATTTGCAAGAGAATGCCACTTCTCTTAGAGCCTTGTCTCTCCATCTGTCATGGCCTCTACACCTTAATTGAGACTCAGACCTCAGCATTCTTCACAGGACCAACTGGAAAGTCAAAATTGGAAGGGAAGGATGGTCTATAAAAGAACTGTAAAGATTTACTCATTTATATCAAAAGGAAAACTGGAGAATATGTGCGGAAATGAATTCTAAAGTTTTTTTTAGAAAAGGGGCAAAAATATACGATTTTACCTCATGCTGAATGTATCAACGTGTACACGTGAAAGATTCTTAATTCAGTGTTAACCCAAGAAGCCAGAAGTATCTCTGTACAGAAGATAAATCCAAACCTGACTCCAGTGGTAAATACAATGCTTTTGTCAGAAAGGAAAATCTTCCTCTACTCTTCGGTCCTTCTAGTTGCCCTTAGAATCAGACTGACATGAGAAAAAATAACAGGAGAAAATGAAAATTAATAGGCATATGCACAGGGAACCCACACAGACATGGAATTCCAAACACAATGAGCAACATGAGGCTTAGATAGTTGAACTGCAGAGACATGTTGGGTCAGAGGACACAAAGGGGAGGAAGGCCAGGAGCAGGAAGGTGAAAAGACATGTTTTAAAAAACAATGACTGTCCTATTATGGAGATAAATTTCTTAGGTAACAGGGAGTCTCTGTTAATATCTCTCTCCCTTTTCAATGTAAATCCAAGCTGTTGAAGGGGAGGCAGAGAACTTTTTCTGCAGCTGCTGGGTTTTGATTACTTCTAACTAAAATTAATCTTTATGCCAAAATGGCCCATCTTGGGGTAGCCTGTCTTGGCCCCTACACTTTGCATATGTTAACTTATTCTTTTCAATGACCCTGTCAGGAAACTACAACTACTATGCTGTGAAACAGAGAGAATAAATAACTTATATAATACAGCCAGCAACCAGCAGAAATAGGACTTAACCATTGCTCAGAAAGAATACACCAGTTTTACTGAGGATTCTTTCCCACATTTTACCCACACTATACCATGCTATAGAGTATCTAGGAGGAAACATATTATAAGCATTAGTAAAAGCAGATTATGCTTTTCACCTTCTTTCTAAGGAAAGTAACCCAAATGAATGTAAACTTATAACAAACAGATGATCAATAAAAAGAAGACACAAAAATGGGGGCAAAAAATGTAAAAAGGGAAAAAAAGACAAAAAAGAGGAGCCAAAAATCATTGAAAGGTATAGGTAAGACAAAAAAGTTAAAGCAGGCGAATAAAAAAATTCTTCAGGGGCTCCTGTGTGACTCAGTTGTTAAATGTCTGCCTTCAGGTCAGGTCATGATCTCAGGGTCCTGGGACCCAGACCTGTATCAGTCTACCAACTTAGCAAAGAGTCGGCTTCTTCCTCTACCTCCACCACCCCACCCCTCCGCCGACTTGAGCGCGCGCACTCTCGCTCTCTCTCTCTTTCAAATAAATAAAATCTTAAAAAAAAAAAGATTTTATTTATTTATTTGTCAGAGAGAGAGCGAGCACAGGCAGACAGAGTGGCAGGCAGAGGCAGAGGGAGAAGCAGGCTCCCTGCGGAGCAAGGAGCCTGATGTGGGACTCGATCCCAGGACACTGGGATCATGACCTGAGCCGAAGGCAGCTGCTTAACCAACTGAGCCACCAGGCATCCCATAAATAAAAAATTATTCAATACACTTCCTTTGAAAATAAAAGTGTGACTATTAAATTAAAAGCTTAGTCACCAGGTAGAAAATGATGGGACGATTCCCTCTGCCCTTTCCCTTTAAAAGTGAATCAGGGTTCATTTCCTGTTAGAATCATAAAATCATAGACTGTTAAAGCAGGAAATGACCTCAGAAGTCATCTAATGCAAACCCCACTTTGCTTTGATGATTTATATCCCAAAGTGTTACAAAAGAAGCTTTCTAACTCATTTTCACTAACATGTTTTCATGTGCTATCGAATAGTATATGAGCAATTCAGGGAATTCTCAGAGATGACAAGCAAATAAGTTCCATGTACTCTAAGTTATTGTATAAGGGCCAAAATAATTGATGACATTTTTCAGATTAGGAATCTTGATGAGATCAAGTCATAATTTCAAATGAACAGATTACCCTGTCTTGACCTTGAAGGAAAAGAGTACCCTGGAAATTATCTTCTTAGATAATGTGGACAATGGAATGAAATGTCTAAGAAAAAACAGCCATTTTGTTGTTATGAAAATGTTTGAACATTATGTCTTTGGTGGTCAGAGAAAGAAAGCAGCATCCCTTTTGGCCAAGGAGCAAATTGTTTAAATATCTGCTAACTTAGTCATATTGGTTTATAGTGGTTTTTTATCAAAACAGATTCCAGAGTTAATTTTGACATGTTTATGCCTGCTAATTGAGAAGATGTCACTTTTTTTCTTCAGACTGCTCATTTTGTTTACATATCTAGCTGGCACTTAGCATTGCCTTACCACTCTCATCTTTCACTTTCCAGATCTTGTCTCATTTCCATGTAGTTTACAGTCCAATTAATTATAACTAACAGATTGTATGGGACCTGTTTTATGAAAATGTGATTATATGGTGTCGTAGCAGTATCCTCTAAATTTGACAAGACTATACTATTCAGTTGAAGGAATCCTGTATTTACATTTAAAGGGATGATTATCATAAAACTATGATTAATGTACATCATCAAATTATACTCAGTCTTTCTTGTAAATATGTCAATTAGAAGATTAAATGATTACGAGAGTTTTGACCTGGATTGCAGAATAATGAGGAAAATGAGTGGTTGAACTGAGTGATGTGTATTAAGGATGTATGTGTCCTTCTTTTTTAAAAATATAGAATAAAAATGCATTTAGAAATATGTCTAAGAGAAAACAGGTTTCAAAAATCATAAGAGATACCATGAAAAAAATTTATGTCAAAACTTAGATGAAAGGATGGGTTTGCAAAACTGATTTAAGAAGTATAAAATCCAATAAGCCAAAACCCACTAAAGAGATTAAAAGTCGGGATCCAGTCCTGCATAGGGCTCGCTGCTCTGTGGGGACGGTGCTTCTTCCTCTCCCTCGGCCACTCCCCTGCTTATGCTCTCTCTCTCTCTCTGTGATAAATAAATAAAAATAAAATCTTAAAAAAAAAAAGAAATTAAAAGCCACCTTATCCCAATGGAATCAGCCCTAAATAACTTCAAAGGTGACTTTGAACAAACTTTAAAGAAAGGGGTAATCCCCATATAATAAATTTGTTTCAAAAAATAGAAACATTGGAAAAACTATTAATTTATTTATAAAATTAAAATAAACTTCATGCCAAATGCAGACATGAGGAGCCCAAGAAAAGAAAGTGGATTAATTCATTTATGAACATAGAAGTACAGATACTGAATAATATACTAAAAACCTGATTTTGACAGTATATAAAGAATACACTTTAATCTAGTAGGGTTTATCCCATGATGCCTACATAATTCAATATCAGAATATCTAATATTATCATTCACTATATTAGCAGAAATGAAGGGGATAAGACGTATGATCTCTCAACATACACATTCTTCAATAAATGGAGGAAATAGTCAGGTAAGCATTCATAATAAAAACACTTTGCACACTAAAAATAGAACGGAATTTCCTTCGACCTTCCTTTTTCCTTCACTTAAAATGATAAACTTTAGAATTGTACTATATCAGGAATAAGAATGTCTGCTATTATGGCTTCTTTTTAACATTATGTTATTTTTTTTAAAGATTTACTTGTTTATTTTAGGGAGAGAGAGAGCACAGGCAGGTGATGGGTGCAGCGGGAAAGACAGAATCTGGGACTCCCCACTGAGTGTGAAACCCAATGTGGGGCTCGATCTCAGGACCCTGAGATGATGACCACAGCCAAAATCAAGAGGCAGAAGTTTAAACTACTGAACCATCTAGGTGTCCCAACATTATGCTATTTTTAAAAAGCCATCATAATTTGAAAGGAAAGATAAAATAATTCTTCTTTGTTGATGATATCTACATAGAAAATAGAATTTATATGAGTAATTAGAATAGTTTCAAGATAAATTATCAACACATAAAAATATATAGCATAACTAAAACCAGTAATAACAATAGAAAATTAGGTAGAAAAAATTTATTTTAGGAACAAAAATATAATAGTCCCAAGAACAAATCTAATAAACATATGCAAAACCTTTTGAAGGAAAGTTTTAATAAAATTATTGAGAACACTATCAATCCAAATAAGTGGAGATCTATGCTGGTCCTGCATGGTAAAATTTAGGGATACCAACACTCTCTTGAAGAAAAATCAAACAATAAGGAAGAAGCAAAGGGTATGTACAAGCAGTTTACATAAAAAGAAATTCAAATAATCATAAACCTATGCATGCAACTGTGGCAAACTAACTTCTAAGACTGCAAATAGAATAAATTCTCAGACCATTGACAGTTCTTGATGCCATCTCAAGAGCTAATAAAATACACACACACAAATCAGTGAGTCTATAAAAGATATGAACCAATTTGACTTAATTCACAGATCAAGAATATCACATTCAGGGGCGCCTGGGTGGCTCAGTGGGTTAAAGCCTCTGCCTTTGGCTCAGGTTATGATCCCAGGGTCCTGGGATCGAGCCCCGCGTCGGGCTATCTGCTCCGCAGGGAGCCTGCTTTCTTCTCTCTCTCTGCCTGCCTCTCCGCCTACTTTGTGATTTCTCTCTGTCAAATAAATAAAATCTTTAAAAAAAAGAAAGAATATCACATTCAATAACTGAAGAAATAAATACAAAAATGAGACTTATTTTAAAGTTTATTCTGGGTCATAAAGCAAACCTTAATAAATTTCAAAGAACTGAAATCATAAGTGTATATCCCATGACCAACATAGAATTAAATTATGGAATGGAATTAAAGATAATAAGAAAAACCTTTAAACGCTTGGAAATTAGGCTTAAGAGGAAATCACAAGGCAAATTAGAAATTAGAATGATAATAAAAAACAACATATCAAGATTGGTGGGATGCAGCAAAAACAATGTTTAGAGGGATATATATTGATTTAAATACAGATATTAGAAAAGAAAAAGAGATTTAAAATCAATGACTTATACTTCTAACTTAAGAATCTGGAAAGGGGAAACAAATTAAACAAAGGAAATGGGACAAAAGTAATAAAATAAATGGTGATGGGCACCTGGATGGTTCAGTCAGTTAAGCATCTATTCTCAGGTCAGGTAATGATTGCAGGGTTCTGGAATAGAGTCCCACGTGGGGAAAATCTCTGCTCAGCAGGAAGCCTGCTTCTCCCTCTCCCTCTGCCTGCTGCTCTTCCTGCTTGTGCGCTCTTGCTCTCTCTCTGTCAAATGAATAAACAGAATCTTTAAGAAACAAATAATTAGTGAAATCAAAAAATAGAAAAATTAACAACGCTTTAGCTTTGATTCCTTGGACACATTAAAAACACCGATCAACACTTAACAAGAGAAAGAGAACACAAATGATTAATATGAGGAAAAAACAGAGAGCATCTATACAGATCCCCCCCACACACCAAAAGGATAATAACAGCACATTATGATCAACTTTATGCCAATAAAATTGAAAAATACAGTGTACAGATTCTTGGAAAACACGATTTATCAAAAAATGACCCTGAAGAAATGGAGCATCTGTACATGTCTACATCCTTTAAAAAAAAAAAAAAATCAAATCCATTGTGAAAAATTTTTCTCATCAAAACTCCAGATGTATGAAGGAGTCAAGATGGTGGAGAAGTAGCAGGCTGAGACTACTTCAGGTAGCGGGAGATCAGCTAGATAGCTTATCTAAAGATTGCAAACACCGACAAATCCAACGGGAAATCAAAGAGAAGAAGAACAGCAACTCTAGAAACAGAAAATCAACCACTTTCTAAAAGGTAGGACTGGCGGAGAAGTGAATCCAAAGCGACGGGAAGATAGACCGCGGGGGGAGGGGCCGGCTCCCGGCGAGCGGCAGAGCAACGGAGCACAAAATCAGGACTTTTAAAAGTCAGTTCCGCTGAGGGACATCGCTCCAGATGCTTAACCGGAGTGAAGCCCACGCAAGGTCAGCGTGGCCTCCGGTCCCGCAGGTTCACAGAAGGATCGGGGTGTCTGAGTGTCGCAAAGCTTACAGGTATTAGAATGGGGAAGCCGGCTACAGAGACAGAGCCGAGGAGTAAGCTCTAAGCTCAGGGTAACCTTGAACCGGTAGCAGGCTCGGTCAGCTCGGAGCGCGCCCAGAGGCCAGGGTGACGGGAGTAATTGGGCGCTGTTCTCTGGGGGTGCACTGAGGAGTGGGGCCCCAAGCTCTCAGCTCTTCCAGGCCGGGGACTAGGAGGCCGCCATCTTCATTCCCACCCTCCAGAACTCTATGGAAAGCACTCAGGGAACAGAAGCTCCGGAAAGCAAACCCGATTGGATTACTCAGACCGGCCCTGGTAAGGGCTGTGCAATTCCGCCTCGGGCAAAGACACTTGAGAATCACTACAACAGGCCCCTCCCCCAAAAGATCAACAAGAAACCCAGCCAGGACCAAGTTCACCTACCAAGGAGTGCAGTTTCAATACCAAGGAGAGCATCGGAATTCCAGAGGAGGAGAAAGCAAAGCACGGAACTCATGGCTTTCTCCCCATGATTCTTTAGCCTTGAAGTTAATTTAATTTTTTTTCTTTTTCAATTTTTTTTTCTTCTTCTGCTAAATTTTTTTAACTTTTGCCCTTTTCTTTTTTAACGTTTTTTAACTAATTTATCTAATATATATATATATATATATATATATATATATATATATATTTCCTTTTTATATTTTTTCTTTATTGGTTTTCTTTTTTTAATTGTTTCTTTTTTTTTTTTTTTTCAGAACCTCTTTTTATCCCGTTCCTCCCCCCTCACGATTTGGGATCTCTTCTGATTTGGCTAAAGCATATTTTCCTGGGGTTGTTGCCACCGTTTTAGTATTTTACTTGCTCCTTCATATACTCTTATCTGGACAAAATGACAAGGTGGAAAAATTCACCACAAAAAAAAGAACAAGAGGCAGTACCAAAGGCTAGGGACCTAATCAATACAGACATAGGTAATATGTCAGATCTAGAGTTCAGAATGACGATTCTCAAGGTTCTAGCCGGGCTTGAAAAAGGCGTGGAAGATATTAGAGAAACCCTCTCGGGAGATATAAAAGCCCTTTCTGGAGAAATAAAAGAACTAAAATCTAACCAAGTTGAAATCAAAAAAGCTATTAATGAGGTGCAATCAAAAATGGAGGCTCTCACTGCTAGGATAAATGAGGCAGGAGAAAGAATTAGCGATATAGAAGACCAAATGACAGAGAATAAAGAAGCTGAGCAAAAGAGGGACAAACAGCTACTGGACCACGAGGGGAGAATTCGAGAGATAAGTGACACCATAAGACGAAACAACATTAGAATAATTGGGATTCCAGAAGAAGAGGAAACAGAGAGGGGAGCAGAAGGTATATTGGAGAGAATTATTGGAGAGAATTTCCCCAATATGGCAAAGGGAACAAGCATCAAAATCCAGGAGGTTCAGAGAACCCCCCTCAAAATCAATAAGAATAGGTCCACACCCCGTCACCTAATAGTAAAATTGACAAGTCTTAGTGACAAAGAGAAGATCCTGAAAGCAGCCCGGGAAAAGAAGTCTCTAACGTACAATGGTAAAAATACTAGATTGGCAGCAGACTTATCCACAGAGACCTGGCAGGCCAGAAAGAGCTGGCATGATATATTCAGAGCACTAAACGAGAAAAACATGCAGCCAAGAATACTATATCCAGCTAGGCTATCATTGAAAATAGAAGGAGAGATTAAAAGCTTCCAGGACAAACAAAAACTGAAAGAATTTGCAAATACCAAACCAGCTCTACAGGAAATATTGAAAGGGGTCCTCTAAGCAAAGAGAGACCCTAAAAGTAGTAGATCAGAAAGAAACAGAGACAATATACAATAACAGTCACCTTACAGGCAATACAAAGGCACTAAATTCATATCTCTCAATACTTACCCTGAATGTTAATGGGCTAAATGCCCCAATCAAAAGACACAGGGTATCAGAATGGATAAAAAAACAAAACCTATCTATATGTTGCCTACAAGAAACTCATCTTAAACCCGAAGACACCTCCAGATTTAAAGTGAGGGGGTGGAAAAGAATTTACCATGCTAATGGACATCAGAAGAAAGCAGGAGTGGCAATCCTTATATCAGATCAATTAGATTTTAAGCCAAAGACTATAATAAGAGATGAGGAAGGACACTATATCATACTCAAAGGAACTGTCCAACAAGAAGATCTAACAATTATAAATATCGATGCCCCTAACGTGGGAGCAGCCAACTATATAAACCAATTAATAACAAAATCAAACACATCGACAATAATACAATAATAGTAGGGGACTTTAACACTCCCCTCACTGAAATGGACAGATCATCCAAGCAAAAGTTCAACAAGGAAATAAAGGCCTTAAATGACACACTGGACCAGATGGACATCACAGATATATTCAGAACATTTCACCACAAAGCAAGAGAATACACATTCTTCTCTAGTGCACATGGAACATTCTCCAGAATAGATCACATCCTCGGTCCTAAATCAGGTCTCAACCGGTATCAAAAGATTGGGATCATTCCCTGCATATTTTCAGACCACAATGCTCTGAAGCTAGAACTCAATCACAAGAGGAAATTTGGAAAGAACCCAAATACATGGAGACTAAACAGCATCCTTCTAAAGAATGAATGGGTCAACCAGGAAATTAAAGAAGAATTGAAAAAATTTATGGAAACAAATGATAATGAAAACACAACGGTTCAGAATCTGTGGGACACAACAAAGGCAGTCCTGAGAGGGAAATATATAGCGGTACAAGCCTTTCTCAAGAAATAAGAAAGGTCTCAGGTACACAACCTAACCCTACACCTAAAGGAGCTGGAGAAAGAACAAGAAAGAAACCCTAAACCCAGCAGGAGAAGAGAAATCATAAAGATCAGAGCAGAAATCAATGAAAAAGAAACCAAAAAAACAATAGAACAAATCAACGAAACTAGGAGCTGGTTCTTTGAAAGAATTAATAAGATTGATAAACCCCTGGCCAGACTTCTCAAAAAGAAAAGAGAAAGGACCCAAATAAATAAAATCATGAATGAAAGAGGAGAGATCACGACGAACACCAAAGAAATACAGACAATTATAAGAACATACTATGAGCAACTCTACGCCAATAAATCTGACAATCTGGAAGAAATGGATGCATTCCTAGAGACATATAAACTACCACAACTGAACCAGGAAGAAATAGAAAGCCTGAACAGACCCATAACCAGTAAGGAGATTGAAACAGTTATCAAAAATCTCCAAACAAACAAAAGCCCAGGGCCAGATGGCTTCCCGGGGGAATTCTACCAAACATTTAAAGAAGAAGTAATTCCTATTCTCCTGAAACTGTTCCAAAAAATAGAAATGGAAGGAAAACTTCCAAACTCATTTTATGAGGCCAGCATCACCTTGATCCCAAAACCAGACAAGGATCCCATCAAAAAAGAGAACTACAGACCAATATCCTTGATGAACACAGATGCAAAAATTCTCACCAAAATACTAGCCAATAGGATTCAACAGTTCATTAAAAGGATTATTCACCACGACCAAGTGGGATTTATTCCAGGGCTGCAAGTTTGGTTCAACATCCGCAAATCAATCAATGTGATACAACACATTAATAAAAGAAAGAACAAGAACCATATGATACTCTCCATAGATGCTGAAAAAGCATTTGACAAAGTACAGCATCTCTTCCTGATCAAAACTCTTCAAAGTGTAGGGATAGAGGGCACATACCTCAATATTATCAAAGCCATCTATGAAAAACCCACCACAAATATCATTCTCAATGGAGAAAAACTGAAAGCTTTTCCGCTAAGGTCAGGAACACGGCAGGGATGTCCATTATCATCACTGCTATTCAACATAGTACTAGAAGTCCTAGCCTCAGCAATCAGACAACAAAAGGAAATTAAAGGCATCCAAATCGGCAAAGAAGAAGTCAAACTATCACTCTTTGCAGATGATATGATACTATATGTGGAAAACCCAAAAGACTCCACTCCAAAACTGCTGGAACTTGTACAGGAATTCAGTCAAGTGTCAGGATATAAAATCAATGCACAGAAATCAGTTGCATTTCTCTACACCAACAACAAGACAGAAGAAAGAGATATTAAGGAGTCCATCCCATTTACAATTGCACCCAAAACTATAAGATACCTAGGAATAAACCTAACCAAAGAGACTAAGAATCTATACACAGAAAACTATAAAGTACTCATGAAAGAAATTGAGGAAGACACAAAGAAATGGAAAAATGTTCCATGCTCCTGGATTGGAAGAATAAATATTGTGAAAATGTCTATGCTACCTAAAGCAATCTACACATTTAATGCAATTCCTATCAAAGTACCATCCATTTTTTTCAAAGAAATGGAACAAATAATCCTAAAATTTATATGGAACCAGAAAAGACCTCGAATAGCCAAAGGAATGTTGAAAAAGAAAGCCAAAGTTGGTGGCATCACAATCCCGGACTTCAAGTTCTATTACAAAGCTGTCATCATCAAGACAGCATGGTACTGGCACAAAAACAGACACATAGATCAATGGAACAGAATAGAGAACCCAGAAGTTGACCCTCAACTCTATGGTCAACTCATCTTCGACAAAGCAGGAAAGAATGTCCAATGGAAAAAAGACAGCCTCTTCAATAAATGGTGTTGGGAAAATTGGACAGCCACATGCAGAAAAATGAAACTGGATCATTTCCTTACACCAACACACGAAAATAGACTCAAAGTGGATGAAGGACCTCAATGTGAGAAAGGAATCCATCAAAATCCTCGAGGAGAACACAGGCAGCAACCTCTTCGACCTCAGCCGCAGCAACATCTTCCTAGGAACATCGCCAAAGGCAAGGGAAGCAAGGGCAAAAATGAACTATTGGGATTTTATCAAGATCAAAAGCTTTTGCACAGCAAAGGAAACAGTTAACAAAACCAAAAGACAACTGACAGAATGGGAGAAGATATTTGCAAATGACATATCAGATAAAGGGCTAGTGTCCAAAATCTATAAAGAACTTAGCAAACTCAACACCCAAAGAACAAAGAATCCAATCAAGAAATGGGCAGAGGACATGAACAGACATTTCTGCAAAGAAGACATCCAGATGGCCAACAGACACATGAAAAAGTGCTCCACATCACTCGGCATCAGGGAAATACAAATCAAAACCACCATGAGATATCACCTCACACCAGTCAGAATGGCTAAAATTAACAAGTCAGGAAATGACAGATGCTGGCGAGGATGCAGAGAAAGGGGAACCCTCCTACACTGTTGGTGGGAATGCAAGCTGGTGCAACCACTCTGGAAAATAGCATGGAGGTTCCTCAAAATGTTGAAAATAGAACTACCCTATGACCCAGCAATTACACTGCTGGGTATTTACACTAAAGATACAAACGTAGTGATCCGAAGGGGCACGTGCACCCGAATGTTTATAGCAGCAATGTCTACAATAGCCAAACTATGGAAAGAACCTAGATGTCCATCAACAGACGAATGGATAAAGAAGATGTGGTATATATACACAATGGAATACTATGCAGCCATCAAAAGAAATGAAATCTTGCCATTTGCGACGACGTGGATGGAACTAGAGGGTATCATGCTTAGCGAAATAAGTCAATCAGAGAAAGACAACTATCATATGATTTCCCTGATATGAGGGAGAGGAGATGCAACATGGAGGGTTAAGGGGGTAGGAGAAGAGTAAATGAAACAAGATGGGATTGGGAGGGAGAGAAACCATAAGTGACTCTTAATCTCACAAGACAAACTGAGGGTTGATGGGGGGAGGGGGGTTGGGAGAGGGGGGGTGGGATTATGGACATTGAGGAGGGTATGTGCTATGGTGAGTGCTGTGAAGTGTGTAAACCTGGTGATTCACAGACCTGTACCCCTGGGGATAAAAATATATTGTATGTTTATAAAAAATAAAATTTAAAAAAAATGCCACTTTAAAAAAAAAAGATTGCAAGCTATCACATTAATAAATTCATAATGGTTACATGTTGAAATGATAAAAAAAAAAACTCCAGATGTAATGCTCACTTTGGCAGCACACATACTAAAATTAGAAAGATACAGAGAAGATTATGGCTCCTGTGCAAGGATGACATTCGAAACTCTAGATGTAGATGATTTTACTGGTGTAGTGTACTGATTTCACTATGAGTGAAAGAAGAAATAATGCCAATCTTACATAAGTTCTTCCATAGAATAGAAAAAACAAGCAATTCACCAACTCCCAACTTGTTTTATGACCCAGCAAAACTCTGACACTAAAACCTGAAAATAACTAAGAAAGGAAAATATGGGCCAACATTTCTTATGAATACAAATATGAATATATTAAATAAAACCTTAGCCAACAGAATCGAGTTTTATATAAAAAGGATGATACACCAAAACCAAATGAAGTTACCCTGAAAATAACCAATATAATTCACCTAATTAGTGAACAAGGGAGATAAACCATGTGCTTACTTCAACAAACACAGAAAACATATTTGATCATATTCAACACACATTTATTATTTAAGAGAAAAATACTCAACATGCTAGAAGTAGCCAAGATTTTTCTTAATCTGATAAAAGGTATCTACAAAGTAAAATCTTAATGGCCAACATAACACGGTAAAATATTGACCATTCCATCCCCTAACCCCTGAGAATGGCAGGAAGATAAGATTTCCACAACCACCAGTTCTATTTGATACTGGAAGTCCTGACTAGTTCGAAGAAGCAGTAAAAAATGTTTTTTGAGAATAAAAGGTTGAAAAATAACTAGTAAATGGTTATTACTCACAGATGATGTAATTATATGATTAGAAAGTTCAAAATGATTTACAAATGATTAGAAATTCTAAGTGAATTTAGGAAGGCTGCTGGATAAGGTAAACATTCTGTTTTGTGTTTACCCCACAGAGGTAGGCTATAACCCTTCCCAATTAAGAGGTAGGATGTTGATGCTGTTGACATTCCAGAGACCTAGAGAATTTAAAAGAAAGTTTATTGTTAGCACAAGGAACTCCTAGTGAGAGCAGGAAGGGTACAAACAGGTCCAAGCAGGCTCCAGTGGAGCAGAGAGAGTGGGTTAGGCCTTTCCAGTGGCAAGGGAGCAAGACCAGGGACAAGTTCCCGAGGGAGGGCTGGGAATTTGCCAAGTTTGTATTTCCCCACATGTCCTGAAGGGGAGAATTCATTTGGATTTTCTTATCAATTATGTCTAGATATGAAGCAGAAGGGACAAAGGAAGCTGGGTCTTATAAGAACTCAGAAGTCAAACATCAAAACATGGAAATCAGATTCTTACATGCCCCGAATCAACTGTATTTCTGTACACAAGTAAAAACAGAAACAAAAACAAAACACTTGGAAAATTAAATTTCAAAGAACTTCTATTTATAGGAGCATCAGAATACATCAAATACCTACAACAAATCTAATAAAAAAATGGAAAAATCTTAAAACTGCTCAAACTACTAAATATTACTGAGGAAAATGAAAGGATTTAACAAATAGAGGAATATGCTATGTTAATGGACTGAAAGATTCAATGTTGGTAAGATGTGGATTCTCCCCCATATTGATCTATAGGTTTAATGCAATTGCAACAAAAAAATATCAGGAGGTTTTCTGTGGTGTTGACAACCCTGCTGATGAGTATGCTGTTTGAGCCCACGGACAGAGCTGGGTGATTAGGATGGCAGGCATTATCAAGCTCAATGACTTCATCCTACGCTAGGAAAATGAATTTCCAGAAGCAGCAAATATTCTTGTTTGTAAATCAGAGCACACTTTCTCCTATAGACACTGCTGACGATAGTATACCCATGTTTGCCTCTTGATTCTTTTCTTTTATGGTGACCATTCTCCCATCTGATTGACATTTCTCTTCAAAATCACTATATTGCACTCTGCAAACTTGGTACTGATGAGCTCATATTGAGTTCCAGCTAATAGTTCTCCCTTCTCCCCACCCCCAATCTTATTAGCAGGAAAAGTCTCTCCTCCAAGACTTTTCCTTTTCCCACCCATTTCCAAATCATCTACAAACTTTAGGGCTTACTCCATGCACATAATTCTGTTTCCAAAAACAAGGCAAGGCATGGAGAGAGCTAGAAGTCATCATCGTGGCTCTTGCTTCTGGCTGTCACGTGGTGCCCTAGTTCATAAGCAATTGTATAGCCAACATGCCCGTTATTGCTGGGGCACCTCAGTAAGGTTCCCATTCAGGCTGCAGAAGAGCACAGGGAGGGTGCAGTCTATTTAAATTCTAATTCAGTGCTCACCTAGCATCCCCCAAGCACAAGCACCCTGCAGGGCAATGCATTTGAAGACCTTCCAGCCTCTTTATTGGGCTAAAATCTGGTTCCTCTACCAATCTTTTTACCATGGTGCAAGCCTGAGTTACCCACCTAAATAAATAGCCACCCAACTCCTACTGTTGGTGTACCTCCATCCTACTTCACCCCTCTTTCCATTTTCTCGAACAGAAGCAATGTTTTACGGAAGTGCTCTTCAGAGTGTGGTCCAGGGAACCACAGTGGCAATTACTCTCACCGGGATGCTTATAGGAAAAGCAAAATCTCAGGCCCAACTTCTGACCTTCAGAATAAGAAACTCAAGGGTAGAACCTAGGAATCTGCATTCAGCAAGCGTTCCAAATGCTCCTTGTGCATAATAAGGTTTGACTAGCACTGTCCTATAGTGTTTTGAGATCTCTTTTTATAGCAAGAACAGATGTGTTCGTATTTTTGGTTTACAGCTCTGTCTCCGCCGAGGAACCATTCCATTTAAGAGCCTGTTTCTCCTCTTTGTAACTCCCTAGTCATGCTCTTAGTAGTTGGAAGATTGGAAAAGTGCAGCCACCTTCTGAAAGAAAATCCTACCTTCAGACAAATGCTTGTATACATAGAAATCCAAGGGACCGTGCAAGAGAAATTTCGCTTTTCCCTCGAGGCACCTGTTGGTCTACACTGAGCGGGTCAAGACAACAGAGGCCATTCCACTTGATGGACCGGCCACCTTTGCAGCAATCCTTTCAGTCTTTTTTTTTTTTTTAAATCTTCATTCCATCTGCCTCATCCTGCCTCCTCGTTTTCTTCTGATATACATTCAAAACAATAATTATACTGCACAACACACTCTACCCCAAAGGAACTCAGGAGCCCTTGATAAATCATAAAGTTAGCATTTCTAATTCTCTCCATATTCTGCCCTGGGTCGTTAGAACATGGGGTTTGGGACAGCAACACACATTTTTTAAAGAGATAGGGAAGGAATATAAGCATAGAATATAAGCTCCGCCTTTGACAGTATATATAAACAGACCATCTAAAAACTGCAGGCTGTTAGGGCTACTGAGGGGTGGGTGTGACGAAGGGAGCATCAGTGGCCCCCTTACCCTTAACCATAAAAGCTAACAGAAGGGATGCAACAATCTTGGAAAATATTGCCTTTCCCATGCACTGTGAGCACCACGTTTCTTGAACAGTGCATCCCTCCCCCCGCACTTTTTTTTCCTAATGCAATGTAGTACACAGAAAAGTCCCAAAATCCAGGCACAAAAATTGTCACTATACATCCACATGAAGTTAAAAACCAACTACATTTTCCTGCTTAGGTTACACCAATGCTTTAGTTTAAAAAGCTAGAGAAAATTTTTCTAGGACTTAAAGGTGTGCCAAAATTTCCTCCTCCAAGATATAGAAGCCATATAGGTAGCCTCTGCATTTGAGACATATCCTTAAGTAGGAACCCCCTCCCCATTTCCACCCCCTGCCCCGTCTTACTTTGCTCTCTACCAGAAAGCTGTTTGGCAAATTACAAAGAATAATGTGGTCTTTTCTGACAGTTTGGCTTGGGAGGCCCAAATGTAAACTCACATCACTGCTACCAATGAATGATTTTATTCATTGTAAGGCACTTATTTTCTTTTATTCAAATACACTTTTTCAGACAGGCAATACACCAAGAGGAAGTGGAAGAGGTTTACTGCAGGAGGGAGACTTACCCGATGATCTCTACGTTAAAATTATTAAAAATTACCCTGAAACTCCCACCTAGAACTGCATTCCTTTTTTTGCATATTCAACCCCTGAAACATCAAGGTGTATGTGGGCGTGGGTATGTTTATGGCTGTGTGAGCCTGGTTTGTTTAGGGAGAGGGCCCGCTTCACCATCGCCACCCACTCCGCCTCAAAACTGAAGGTGTTCTGAGGCGCCCCTGAGTTACCTGGAAGTGGATCCACCATACTTCAGTACCAGCACGTCTCTCTTCAAAATGTGGCTCAGGAGTCCCTGAAGGAAACCACACAGTGTTAAGACTAAACATTCTTGAGTAAGCCTCAGTTATGGCAAGTTCAACAGCCTGGCCGTTGAGAAAGCAGTTACCGAAATTTTCCAAATAAATAAAGCAAACAAGTTACTTCAGGAAGAAGTTCACATCTATATGATTTATAATACTGGGAGTTGGCCCATTGAGGCAGGAGGAACCCAGTGAACCAGCAGTAAACCAGAGGCCACCCAGGCACTCGGGGCTGCGTCCAAGGTTTTAGTTCACATCCAACCACCTACTGAATCCTCGCTAGGAGTTACTCTGTTTAGAAGGTGATGGCATCTTCCAGCATCCTGCAAGACCTACTGGCCCGAGCTATATCATCCAATCTTTAAATGGGCTAATATTAACAGGGGGGAAAAAATAGGAACCCTATTTAGAGGCCCCTGGCAGCAAGCAAATAGAGAGAAAAAAAAAATACTCCTCCAAAATCAATGTTTGCTTTGCTGAGGGCCTCCTTAGGTGTACATTGGAAACAATTCCGTCTGTCTCCCACAGTTAAGTCACCCTGCAGCCTAGTATGCCAGCCAGGAGTACTTAGCAGTCCAGAATCAACAGGTTGCTGCTGCTGAGCTGTACCAGAACCCAGGGGCAAAGGAAGGGGTGGACAATGTTCTGTGTGTCACAGCGGCGTTGATGAATGATGATGATAAAAGATGAGAAGCACCCTGAAGACTCGTGCCTCTCTTGACACCCCTATCCACTCACCTCCAACGGGGTACCATTTACAAGGATCCTTCTAGCCATTAGAGCAAAAGCTACTGCTGCGCAGCTGGTCTCTGTAGGGTGTTCTCAGGCACTTCCCAATGAAACCAGACGCATACCCACACACCACGACATACTCTACACATTACGTAGGGGGACATTATGTGTTGATGGAGATATGGAAACAGCTTTAGCCCCATATATCGTTCTGTCTTGGTACCTTTTAAACGTGTATAGAATTAGGAAATAAAGCACATATAGGGCATAACTGTGTTTGAGTTA
Source organism: Lutra lutra (assembly GCF_902655055.1). NCBI lineage: Eukaryota > Metazoa > Chordata > Mammalia > Carnivora > Mustelidae > Lutra > Lutra lutra. The sequence continues at coordinate 78,320,667 of NC_062285.1, read as the reverse complement.
TATTACCCCATCTATGTCCCCAGGCAGAGGAATAAACTCCTGTGAATGGACTGAGAAGGAATTAAAAGTTGACCTGATACTATTAGGTCAATAACAAGACACAGAGTATCTAAGCTCCTAGGGAGAGACCCTCTGCCTTTGGTTCCCCACTAGATAATGAATACATTGATGGCAGTTTTTGCAAAAATTATATATCACCAAACTAGAAGTTCTGTCTCAGAGAATTAGAGGTATAACTATAGACAGTAAGTAGTAGAAGAAACATTTACCCTTAAAGTAATAGTCCAAATATTTCTCTAGGTGAAAACAACACGCCCCATACATGTGATGATCTTTGAGAATGTCAGGGGTACATATAAATATTTGCATATGTATTTATGTAGATACACACATACGACACTGGTTATGTGTCATTGTTTTTATGATGCATGACATTTTTACAGGACATACAACAAGCAGGGAGAAATGGGATCGTCTATAAAGCTGGGAGAGATTGTTTTTTAAAAAAAGACAATTAACGATTATGAAGAAAGGACTAAAAACAAACAATAGAATCAGGAAATGGAAGCCACTCACTTGAAGAAAACCTAAGTGTCAAAGATTTTAGAGAAGCTAAATATTCTTCAGTGGAATAATACACAGGACGCAGAAAAACTGTGTTGAAGTTAGAATAAGAATGTCGAGAAATTAAAACAAAACCTGTCCCTCCACCTGAGAATAAATAAAAAGAAAGCATCTATAGGCTTAAGAAAGTGAAAAGCAAAAATTGTGATGATGTCAGAATATTTCATAAATTTAATGAACCAGATAGAGAAAAATATGGGAAAAGGAAAGTCTAGACTTCCCCTGGAAGTTCTTAAGACTCTGACAAAGTAAGGAGTGTGTTGTTTTCTCCTGCAACCGTAATTACTTTAAAAAGGTTAATAAAGGGGCGCCTGGGTGGCTCAGTGGGTTAAGCCTCTGCCTTAGGCTCAGGTCATGATCTCAGGGTCCTGGGATCGAGCCCCATGTGGGGCTCTCTGCTCAGCGGGGAGCCTGCTTCCCCCCCTCTCTCTGCCTGCCTCTCTGCCTACTTGTGATCGATCTCTCTCTCTGTCAAATAAATAAATAAATAAAAATTTTTTTTTAAAAAAAAAGGTTAATAAAATGACTGCTAAGCTAGGGAACCCCAAAGGACAGAAGGGTGGGCAACAGCTTTGCAAAGATAAGATAATGTGAGCTAATTAGGAGTCTAACTGCAAAATCTCCAAGAAGACTCATTGCAACAATGTGCACTCTGCAGCTTTTCAGGAAGATATCACAGCTGAAGCAAGTGTCTGGAGAGCAAATATAGTAGGAGATTTCCTTAGATAATGTGGAGCAGAGCCCCAAGATGTGGTGCCAGATGGACGTGGAGCATAAGCAAGATCTAAACCTTTGTTTATCTGAGTCCCTGAGATTGGGGCTTGTTTGTAACTGCAGCAGAACCTGGACTATCCTCACTGATACAATGAAGACAAAGAATACATTTCCTTCCTCTGAAGCATTCTCACTGTAATTATTACACGGCCAAGATCAAACTCAGTCATATACGTGTAATACAGCCAAAGGTTCTGAATACTGTTTGTAGTGTCATGTGAACAACCAGTTCCATTTCCTTACAGATTATGGTGTTTTGAAGAGGCAATTGGGGAAATTATCGCCATGTAGATACCAGTGATTGATTGAGGGTGTCATATTAAAACTTAGATTTGGCAATTATAAAGGAAGGCAGGGGTGAAGGTCATGTAACAAGGGATCTGAGTACAGTCCAAGTACAATTCAAGAGTGTGTGTTCATGACGAATAACATCTACAAAGGGGGGCTCAAAACAAAAAGAGAAAATAAACAAGAAGTTATAGTAGCAATGGTGAAGACCAAGGCAGAGCACCACTTTCCCATACAGAGTCTATTTTCATTCTGTGAGTTTTCATCTTATGAGCTTGCCTACTACTGTGTGGAAGGCATAGGTCTCCAGTTCTAGCATCCAACCAACAAACAATGGCAGTAAGCTGTGGTGGGGAAAGATCAGAGATAACCAAGGATGAGCTTGGAAGAAACTGTATCCAAGAGATTCCAGAAGGAATAGCAAAAGCAGATTTTTCTTAACCAAAAGTAAAGAAGCTCAACAGGTAGTCAAAGATGACATTACTGATTTTTTGTTTAACAGTCTAATGAACCAGCTCTGGAGCCCCCTCAAATCTTTCGAGGTTAGCTTGGATTGGAGAGTTAAAATGGAGTATTGCTGTTTGTTTATTCCTTACCCATTTCCGCAAATAAGTGCATAAGAAAAATGATATCTACCAATCTACAATGGTATTCAAAGTGGTGAAAAGAACTTTTGTGTTCTTCTATATGCCTCAGAGGTATATGAAATTTGGACGAAGGGCACGCATTACTTCTCCTTACTTCAGAGGACAAGGTTAGACATCTAATGGCGAAGTGGACAATCAGGCTCTGAAGAAAGAAAATGGGAAATGCAGCCAAGTAACACACCAAAAAGTATATAGTAAGGGACAGATTACATTTGCCCTCACCTGAGGGTCTGGAGGGAGTTGAAAGGGTCTCATCTGAGCTGTAGTCTGAGTTGTTGCTTAGAACCATTTCTGACCATGCATCAGTCTTAGTCACCAGGGAAAAGAAGCAGAGACTGCTCGACACCTCAAGTCCCAAGATAGCCAAGCAATCGGTTAAAGGTGACTGAAACAGCTTTGGAAGCAAGTGAAAAGAGATATATAAGAAAGTTAGATCAAGAGACCACCTAAGGCATTCAGAGTTGAACAAAAGAGGTCACCAAAAACCAGAGGGGCAAAATAGAAAGGATTCAGACAAGGGATTTCATATATCAAATTTTTCTGTCAGTCCAGTGCTCATAAAAGTATAGTGGTTCACAGAGGACAGAGGTGGAAAGAGCTTTGATACAGGTTTAAGGCATAGGGTGTTGAAGCAGTAACCCCCTCAATGGGGTGTTCCTAGCAAGGTCACCACGTCTCAAAGAGAAATGGATGTTAAGTTCAGTTGCCAGAGGAAATCCCACCTTGAAAGAATCTATGGTATCTTCTCCCCACCCCCACGAGATAGAAAATGACATGTTCTCCTCTTCAGTTATTTTTCAGTGACCTCCATGGTGTACTTGAAAGAGTGGAGGGATGTCAGGGTCATAACTCAACTTGAGAACTGTGTGAAGCAAGGTAAAGGTTTTCTCAACACTGGAAAATCTAAGAATTTGTCTCACACACAGAACTTAGAGTGCCTGACTCTATGAAGAAATTGATGTTTTTACTTAAAATAACTGTTCAAACTGTACATTTGCTAAGTTCTAGAAACATCAGAAGGGCACCACTGACACCCAAGTGAAAAATCCCCACCTTGGCCAAAATGGTTTCGCATAAAAACAACTTACCTACCAAGTAAAACTTTCTGCACTCCTTGTGCCCAGGGGAATTTGGGGCAGGAGAGCTAGTGCCTCCTTTGCAAAGAAGCAAAGATGTTAACCCCGAGTGGGAAAGATGCTTTTAGGTTGAAATGCTGCTGGCTTTACCATCTCTCTTTTTCTCTTGGGAGCCAAGTGGGCGCCTCCCAAATTCACCCCACAGCAGCCCCACACCAAGATTGGTCTGTTGTCCGCCTTTTAACTCGCTCTATATAAACATTTCCCCCTCGCCCGCAGACAGCCGCCCACCTCCGCCTGCCTCCCTGCTCGCTGGCCTCCCCTCCCCAGGCTTCAGCTGGAGGAGCGCCTCACAAACAACTCGTGCTTTGGGGCTCAATGTTCTTCACGCCTGCCAGTTCTTTCAGGAGGTCGTTTACACGCTTGGCTCTCACATCAATGAGTTACCCTGGAGCAGCCAGTGAAAAGTGCTTTTACTCCTGAAAAATATTGGAGTCCTTTGTTGCAAATGGTGGATGAATCCATGGCCCCCCATCATGATAGATAATGGCCAACCCAACAAGACTGGACTGTGGCTGCTTCGGGGGTGATCGCATTCCCGTCAAGGGTGACTCGACAATTTCAGCTCCCAGCTTATGTTTCAGAAATCGTTTCCGTGTTCTCCCAATTCAGCAGACCTCTTCTGGCCCTGCCTACCTGTTCTCCCTCTTGTTTGTAAATTGCCATGGTGCGTAACTCTTAATGGGCCAAAAAAGGCACAAAGCTAACATTTACTCATTACATTCACATAGAGCGTAGGAAGAAAAACACCCCCTTGCACACACCCTTTAGAAAAGGCATAAATTTTCACAGGAAAAATATTTCCAGGGGAGCTTTATGTATTTCTTTACTCAGTTGTAATGGCAATATTATCGAATTAGTTTGTGCTGCCATCAACTTCATATTTTCATTTGGTCCTTTTTCCTCTTAAGTGTACTATAAAAAGATGATTAATCAAAAAAGGAGGCTTCCTTTGATTAAGGAAGTTAGTTATGAGTGGCTAACTTGATGGAGGTGCGAGGTTTCACTCAGCCATTTTATTTTCTTCTCCATGGGAGAGCTAGAAAAATGGGCCTTAGGAAATACTACAAAGAAGGAATCACTGGAGTAGTAAAAACCTTTAAAGGAAACTTCAACTTCCACTGCCATCATCAATAAGCAATGCCGAGAATGTTTCTTTGTCTACATTTTATTGCACATTTAATGGGCCTCCAAGTGCTATACAAACATTAAATATGTTTTCAAAATCCCATGATGGATTGTATAAGTAATCACCAAAAAATCATGCTCGTTTCATGATGGGGAAGCTGAGTCAAACCTGAATTGTCAGAAAGGAAATTGTTTTCATTATTGTTGAGTTTATGCTTAGAGTCCAACAAAAAGCATTAAAGAAAAAAAAAAAAAAGGCAGTGTTGGAAGTATGTACTTTGGAGCCAGAATGCCTTGGTTAGATGCCTGGTTCTGCCTTCTTGTGAGCCAGGTGAACCTGGCAAAGTATTTGACTTCTTCATGCCTCAGTTTTCTCATCTGTAAAATGGGGATAATAATGGTACCCTCTATCAAGAATTAGTTTTGAAGATTGAGTCAGTTTTCAAGAGTTGCTTAGAATAAGGCTTTCCTTCTGTAGTAGGTCCTGAAGGGTAGTAGCTGTTGTTGTTCGGTATGAGACATCAGAATGTATAAATACTCAGCGGAAGAAAGAATGTTGAAGAGAGAAAGCATGCATGAGGTACGTATTTAGCCTTCGCAGCTCTCAGGCATGTCTGCGTCTACACACCTTCAACGGTATGTTGCTGGCCGAGGCCAAGAGTGTGCCCCACATGGAAGTCATCTCTACTTTTATCCCAAGACCCTCACCTTCCGGGCATCCTTTTTCCAGTGTGCTAGAGAAAAGCTTGGGTAACAACACTCTTCTTCCCCTGAAGAGAGAGTCTAGCTGTCCTTTACAAGGCCAGTCTCAAGACCATTTTTCTCTGACCCTCTGCCACAACCGTTCCCACCTTGAGGATCCAGGAGAAAACCTAATGTTATGATTTGCTCATTGTCTTGTGAATTGAACCTGAAACTTGAAACACATTTCTGTTTCTAAAAGTTTGGTCCTCCCTCCCAAGCCAGGCCCTGTGCCCTTCACACTTGGTGGCCTCTCCTCGTGGCTAGGCGTGCAAAGGAACAATGAACTTGGCACAGACCAAGTGCACACATTTTCTCAGCACAAGTTACCTCTGTGTGTCCAGTGAGCTCTTCATGGGCCCCAGAGATTCGCCATCTGCCTGCATTCTTTGAAGCGTGGTCGGAAAGTTAAATAAAGCCGAGTGTTCTCCTAGCACTACCGCGGTCACTTGTACATGTGGGCATGTGGCTTGAAGGTAGCTTCTCTACGTCCCATCCTTATGAGAAGGGACAAGTGACTTCAGCTCCCTAGCCCCAGTCCTCTCAGGTGTAAAATAGCACTGATAACAGACGTCCAGCTCAGTTGTTGTGGGTATTAAAGAAGATATTGTCATCTCTTATACTTAGTATGATTATTTTTAATGCTCAGTACAGTTGGCCCTGGAACAATACAGGTTTGAACTGGGTGTATCTGCTTATATGAGGATTTCTTTCTTTCTTTCTTTTTTTGTTTACAAATACAGTTCAGTACATAAATATATTTTCTCTTTCTTATGATTTTCTTAATCATGCTTGTTTTCTTTTATTGTAAGAATAGAGTATATGATATTTATAACACAAAATATTAGTGTTAATCACCTATTTATTTTACCAGTAATAGTAGACTATTAGTAGTCATCCCTATGGATAAGATTGAGATACTGAGTCAGAGAATTGCCCCGGTGTTCTGGCAGTGTTCTATGTAGGGTAAACCCTCTGTTCTTTCCCATTCCCTGAAGTTATCAATCAAAACCCCACGTCCTATAATACTCTCTATGTGACACCCTGTTACTGAGACATCCCATGGTTCTCTAAGGTTTTCATACTCTCTTCCCACCCCAAACCCCTTTTTTAGATACTCCCTTGCTGTGAAGAGTAATAAGCTCAACTTGTCCAACCTGGTCCTTGATGTCGTTGGCTTCAAGCCATTGACAGTCGTCATCATTGGCTCCCTGCCACCACTGCCCTTGAAGGATGCTACCATCCCTACAACTGTCTCCAGAGAGAAGCTCTCATCCCTACTTTGTGTCATTAGTTCCAAAATGACTTTGTGTCATTACTTTGTGTCATTAGTACCCACGTGAGTACATCTGACTAGATGATAACTGGAGCAGCATGGAAAATGAGAAACTGGTGTTTTTAAATTTCTTTACATCCCACCAAGACTCAGAGAGAAGGGAATTTCCCAAACATAGTAAGGACATTTAGAAGGAGAGAGAGGGAGGAAGAGATAGAAAGGAAGGAGGAGAAGGAAGGAAGAGGAGAAAAAGAAAAGAAATCCTGATGTGTTACTGTTAAAGTGACTCCTACAAGAAAAGACAGTGAGCTAAAGAAAGAAGGAAAGATTGCATTGTGCCCCCAAAATCAGGACCTGAGAAGATGCCCCTTCCTCCAGCCTCTGGATACTCAGTGGTGGTAGAGGCAGGAAACTGGGATGGAGCACTAGCTACGCTCCCGTATGTTTCCTCGTGACAAGCTTAGTCTTTTGGCTTCTGTCCTGTGTCGGTGAGGATCATGTTTGACCACACAGATCAGGAAAACCCAAATAACAGTGGTTTAAATCAGATACAAGTTTCATTCCCATTTAGTGGCCATGTCCGTGGTTCTCAGCTCCCCGTGGCTTGCTGCTTCATCATCCTGAGTACATCTAAGTTCCAGGAGCATATCTTTTCACCTTGTCATCTTTACAGGCATCTCTCAGTGAGCAAAAAGAAGAGATACCAGGAAGTTCTCCTGCTTCCCTTCTCCTCTCAACAACACTTCCTGGAACTCACACTCAACACGCATTATATATCTGAGTGCTCAGACCTTAGTCACAGGCCAGCACCCAACTGAATGGGGGAGATGGTGCTGGAGAATCCAGACCTTTAGCAGAATGAATGTTAGAGCAGCACCTGGCAGTCCCAGCCACAATTCATTTGAAAATTTTCAGTGTCCTTGGATGAGCAAATGTATGTGAACTACAGTAACACATGCACCTTCTGGAGAAAAATTTTTCACCTTCAGAAACATGTACTAAGTTGTCTCAGCCAGCTCCCTGTAATGCTTAACTCACTACTACCAGATTCACTAATCAGGTATAAGCTGGACCTTTAAGGCCATGATTAGCCTTTTTCTTCTTTTTCTAGATTTTTCTTTTCTCAGAACAAGAGGAAGTGATATTGTTAAAGCTGACTCCTTGCAGCCCAATCAAGAAGGATAAAAAAGAGTTTGTTTTAAAAAAGAAGATGAAAGCTAAATTAACAAATATGAAACATATTTATTTCACTTCATTCCCTGCCAGAATGTGCATTTGCTGTGGTACAGATAAATGGTTCTCAAATTGTGATCTTGGGGCTATTGGTGGTCCCATATGTCCTAGGTGGTCCTGTGGCTAATTACAAATATGTTCTAAAACTCAGCCTAAATGTGTGTTTTAAATTTGTTTTAATTTACTTGTTGAATTTAAATCTAAATATAAGAATCAATATTTTAAAACTGTAACCTCAGCAATGATTATTAATTTGAGAAAAGATTTCTCAAGATTTGTGTGTGTGTGTGTGGTAGTGGGGTAGGTGGTCCAGTGGACCTTGCCCAGTTTTCATGTTCTGCGACTGTAAAAAAATGGAAGGGATGGAGTTTATCCTCTTCAACAGAGGATGATCCATGGGGCTAGAAGACTAAAATCATCAGTTAGAGAGGACCCAACAGTAAGCTTGATGTCAAAATACAAGAATCTATGTAGGGTCTATGAAATGAGCTTTCTGCAGGAATGAACCTACAATAGCTTACTTTGCATTGGGAATTGGAGTCATCTCATGATGATGCAGAGACCAACAAAGACACCCTTAAAATGTAACCGAGGTTAAAGAGGTCAATTTAAGCTTGAAAATTTTAACATTACTACCAAACTGGGGAGTAAAAACACATGATAGGTTGATCGAGTTAAAAAGAAAAAAAGTATTTGAGAATAAGAAGATTGTAGGTTTCTATAGTTCTGTTTTGTTTTTCAGAGAAACGGGTACACGAAACAAGTACATTGTAGTTCATAGTGGTTTGGTCATTCTATCAATCAGCTCTTGCTGATGGCATTATTTCTTATATTACACCAACACTATCCTAATTCTGGATTCAGCAAGTAGTTTTCTAATTTTTAAAAGATTTTATTTATGTATATGAGAGAGAGAGAGTGAGAGACAGGGGGAGAACCAGACTCCCCACTAAGCAGGGAGGCCCACTCCCGGCTCCATCTTAGAACCCTGAGATCATGACCTGAGCCAGAAGATAGATACTTAATAGACTGAGCTACCCAGGTGCCCCATAATTTTCTATTTAATTTGGTTTCACAAGTGGATACTGATCCCTGATTGGAATGTGTATGTATGTGTAAGCTTGCCCTTGGGATTTAAAATTGGCTACTTTTAATTCATTTTTTTATTCATTTATGGTGCTTTACTGGGCACCTACTTAGCCTTAGAGACTGTATTAGGAACTGGAGATTCACTAGCTGTCTCTTGAAGGATAAGACCCTACGGATCAAATTTACAATACGTGAATAAATAAAAAAATATTTTTAAACCATGGAAGAACAACCTTGGTAGTCTCTTGAAATAGCTTTCCTGGCCTTACAGTTTGCCTTAGACTGGGTTACCTTAAAAGCAGAACCTATAGCAAAGACAATAGTCAGGTAGTAAATTTGAGAAGCAATCCAAAAAGAAGCTATAAAAAGCAGGAGTAGAGTCAGGCAGGGGATAAGAAAGTCAATAAGAAGCTGTATTACTGAGTTGGCCCCAGTATGGGAAAATGGAGCTCAATTCTGTGGAAATCTCAGGAGGATCCTGATGAAATACATGTCTAGATGGCTCACAGTTTGGTCAAGGATACCTCTGTGGGTCAACGTCCCTGCTTATCTAGAGTCTGCATGCACAAGTGCCAAGCTTGGGTCCATGAGCATCCCATACTACAGCAGCTGAAGCCCAGGACAGGAGGTAAGAAGAATGTAGCAAGGATCTGATCTGGGAAAAAGCCCTCTCAGGTTACACCTGGTGAAGTGTGGAAGCCAACCCAGAACTGATTGCTGTAACAATGGCTGGTTGTGGTAGGAAGTGACTCCGAGAGGACGTGGAAAAATGCACAAGAAATGGCCTATAAATTATTCTGTGACAATGACAGTGATCAGTAATGTGATAATCATCTTGTTCCCAGAATATCTTCACCAACTCCAGCTACTATCTCCACCACTTTGTCCACCACTACCGATCTCCTTCACTACCACCTTGGCCACTTCAAACTTAACCATCATCATCTCCATCATCTCCTTCACTACCACCTTCACCACCACTGCTACCTCCATCCCCCCGACCCATGAATACTGCAACCAGTACCCCTCGCCCCACTAGCAGTGCTATGGACACTACTGTTAGACTACACAGCAATCTTCCATCACCACCACCAAAGGTAAGTGACACCATGACTGAGATCATCTCAAAGCTCTATTCTGAATGTTGTTTCTGAGAAAAACAGTCTTTAGTCCAGGACTAAAAGTTCTTGTGAACACGTAAATCAGGGAAGATCTGTTTCGGTCCTTAAGTAACTGTCAAATGTTAGAAGGTTTTTAAGTTTTGCTACAAATAATCTGGAAGTGGAAGGGAAAAAAAAACCAAACACCTTAAACTCTTTGTAAACTTGATATCATCCCCAAAAGATACTAAAGAAACAATGAGATTTAGATGAATTTTTGTATAAGAGTGTTAATTGCAGCATTATGTAGGATGATGAAAACTGGAAATCATCTAGTTTTCCAACAATTATATTATGGTGTAATATAGCATAATGCATATTTGAAAGGAAAAAAATAATGGTATGGGATAAAGTTCATGCTATATTACCAATGAAAAGGGTATGATCTAAGAAGAGCTAGTGATCTACCCAATATCTGTTCTCCCATTCTCCCTCTCCTTATCAACCGAACTCGACTTTATCAGGACTGGCAATGTGCCCAATGAAAAGAACATTTGCTGTCATCCCTTGAAGCTGCCTGCAGAGATGATGATTCAATGCCTGGAGATAAAGCACCCATCCTTCAAAGGTGAGGATAAAAGCTGTATGTTCTGAATGGATGAGCAGAAAACTAGAATGAGCCTAGATCCTGAAGACTTCCTCAAGCAGCTAGACCAGCCCTAGTCTGCCTATATTCATGCCTTTTCATTTTGTTTCATATGCAAGGCAAAAAAATCTCTTTTTGTTAAGCTACTGTAGTTGAGTTCTGTTACATGAGCCAAATGTAATATTAAGTAATACCTACATGTTCCGCAATGTTTTTTACAAAGAGTTTTATTGAGATGATTTGCATACCATAAAACTCACTTATTGTAAGTGTACATTTCAATGAATGTTAGTGTACTTACAGAGTCTGCAACTTGTTTTTATTTTCTATTGTTCACTTAGTTTGCCTATTAGTTTATAGATAGTATGTATGGATCTGATGTATTCTTGTTAAATCACTGAGTAGTGTTAGATGCTGATTATTTCAACTCCATATCAGGGCACAGTTCGTCTGCCCAGGGTGTTAGGTCTGGCCACCTAATGAAATGTGCCTGTAAGCAACACACATTTTTGCTAAGTAGAAGCTTTTAAGATTCAATGTCTGCGTTCAGCACATTCTTTCCATCTGCCATAGTGACTGGTAATGCTCTAAACAGTGGCTGCGAAATCTGCCTGAGCCCCAGCACGTGGAGGTCACACAGACCTAGCTCAACTGGATGGATCTGTGAATCTCATGAGTGAAAAACAAAATAAATCCCTGTTTATTTAACCTATGGAGAATTTGAGATTGTCTTCTTGTAGCAGCATAACCTACCCCATTCTGCCGGGTAGAGAATTACACACGAAGCTCAATCATGCCCATGTTGATGGCCATTTTGTTCAGCTTGAATTTTTTTTAATTATAAACAGCACTGAAATGAATATCCTTGTATATTTATGTTTATGCATATTTGAGCTATTTTAGAATAGATACAGTAGTAGAAGTCAAATTGTGGGATCAAAAAAATATGCACATTCTATATTCTAAAGGTATTATCAAATTGCTTCCAAAGAAAATTTTGAACATTCTTCCTCACAGATCATGCCTGTATCCTAGTTCATGACATTAATAATAGATAGTATCATTATTTTCACTTTTGCTTATCTGATAGGCAAAATATTTTATTGTACTTAATTTAAACTTCTCTGGCAGTGAAATAGAGTGTTTATTTTCATATGTTTGCTGGTTGTTTGAATATCATCTTTGTAAATTACTTGTTTTATTGTGAAGTGCTTACATTGACCTTACCTTTATCCTCTTGGATTGCTTATCTTTTCTTCTGGATTTATAGAAGCTCTTTAATATAGTCTGAATATTAATCTTTATATTATGTGATGCAGACATTTTCTATAACTCAGTCTCACATTTTTCTGTATGTCGAGTGCAGAAATCCAAATATATTATGTAATTAAATCTATCATTTTATTTTATAGCTCTAGGATGAGTGGGAGAGGAAGAAAACCTTTTTCCTGGATGATTCTTAAAATTCTTTCATTTCCTTTTAATACTTCTATAATTTTTTTTTTTTTACATTTCACACTTGCAATCCATCAGGATTTTTTTTTTAAAGGAATGATGTGAGCTGGATAAAGCATTTTAATATAGCACTTTCCAAATAGATTACTAGTTTTTCTCATGGCATTATTTCTCCTACTGATTCAAAATACCACTTTTGTCAGAATCAAAATTAATAAGTATGAAAAGATTAATTACTGATTCAAAATACCACCTTTGTCATAATCAAAATTAATAAGTATGAAAAGATTAATTACTGAACCTTGTTCTGTTTCAGGGATCAATTTCCCTTTTCCCACACCAGTAGCCCCCTATTTTAATTAAGCAAGCCCCACATAATTGTTCAACTTTTTAATCTTTTTTATTAACTATTCTTGCGAGTATTTTCTTTCAGATAAATTTGAGAACGAACTCATCAAGTCCCATAAAATATCCCATTTGAATCTGGAGCTTAGGTACGGATTAGAGATTACTTTGGAGTAATCTGACATCTTTACAGTATTCCCAACCAAGACCGTGACATGCCCCTCTGCTCATGTAAGCCTTCTTTTATTTCCGTGGTAAAGATTTACAGTTTCCTTCATAGAGGTCTTGTACGTTTCTTGCTCTGTTTTTTAATGGATTATTTTTGACATCTTGTTTCCCCAGGTTACAAGACAGAAATGAAGTCATTAGACTGAGGCTGTTGCTTCAGTTCAGATGCTTTGGTTTCACTCGGGTATTGAATGTTTAGAAAATGTCTACTTATTTCTTCTTCTCTACTCAAGCAAAGCATTATCTTTCCGTTATGACAGTTTGGAACAACCCATCCCATTTGACCTGCACATTTTCTTTCATCTGATCCGTATTTATGTTCTGCTGTATGAATGATGACAGGGTAGTTGATCCCAATTGGCTCCGTTCTCATCAGCCAAATGGTTCTTGCATTCTTCTGCTGTTTTAAATAATGGCTCCCTCCGAATATGTTAGTTATTAAATCACAGGGAAATTCTTTTTGCACAACACGATGTTACATTTATATTAAACCCTCGAGGGCAACAATGTAGTCCATATTGCACACATGGGTTTGCAGGCACAATTTAGAGCCTCGTCATGCATAGGAAAAGGAAGGTTGGATTCCTCTTAGAAGAAGAGGTCCTGGCATATTTTGTTAAGATGCAATAGGTGAGAGAGAATAATGAAACAGCCAGGACTGGAGCCTACTCTCATTCATTATTGGGCTTTATTAACTGCCAGGCTTTCACGGAAAACAGAAATTCTAAGATTCGCTTTGAATTTCATGTGCTAGCCCACTATGCTTCTGAAATATTTATTGGGGTCTTTTTCTCTCTTCATTGTTTCAAATATATATTTGTTTCTGTTTTTGAAGTTCCACATATCTATGTAGCATACTAAGATTTGTTTGAACGGATACAACATCTGTGATAGCAAGAAAGTACTTTGAAAGTTCTTATCTTTCTTTACTTTCCATCCATGGTTTTTTTCCCTTCTCTTTCTCTCTCTCTATAATTATTTTGTTTCTTTTCATTGCTTTCACTCTACGAGTATAAATAGGAGGAGACATATGGATTCATCAGCAGCTCATTGGAGACTAGAATAGCTTCAGATGCAAATTAAGGCTGCCTGGACAGAAATGCCGGTTTCTTAACTGTCAGCAATTAACAACTGGCACAACTTTCCAGGGGGTCCTGTGTCCACCACTGACCTTGTTTCATAGGTTGAATTATATCCTCCCAAAAGCTACCCTAATACTTCTCAATGTGAACTTTTTGGAAATAGGGTAATTACAGGTGTGATTAGTTAAGATGAGGTCATATTTGAGTAGAGTGGGTCCTAATCCTCTGGGACTGGTGTCCTCATGTCCTCATGACCACCGCAAGAAGGAGGCAGCAGATTAGAGTGTTGCATCTATGTGGCAAGGCATGCCAGATGTCACCAGAAGCTAGGATAAGAGAGACACATGGAACAGAGTCTCCCTCTGTGCCCTCAGAAGGGAGGGTAGTGCCAACAACTTGACTTCCAACTTCTCGCATCCGGAACTGTGAAAGAATAGATTTCTATTGTCTTAGGCAACAACCCAGGTAGAGGTGCTTAGTTACAATATGTAAGGAAACATATACATCTTGTTTAGAAGTGTAAATATTGGCTCTTTCTAGTGTGCAAATTTGGAGCCCAAGTTCTTTCCTTCTCCTCTGCCTCCTCCAAGATCCACATCAGTATATTCTAGAACCAGATATTCTGGACATATATTGTACTTCCCTGCATGGGGGAGCACTTGAGGATAAAAATCTAAACTAGTAGATGAGCTACAAATTCTTAGTTGGCCATAAATCTAACTTGACATAGGAGCTTTGAGAGTTGGAATCTGCTTTAACCTCCAAGCCAGTGGCCATCTCCTGGAAATCGTTTGCCCTTTAGATTTCCTCCAAGCCACATCTTCAGCCCCAGGATGAGCTGTCCTGTCCTTACCTCCATGACCCACTCACTGGATCACTGAGATTCTGGTCTAGAACTCGGTGGCAAGTCTCTCTCTCATTAAGTACTATGGCATGGATGGAAATCCATTAGCTGGGGCTCACATCTGGGATCACTTTCTAGAAAACTTGCCTTTGCTGCACCCAGCCCTGTTCACTGTTATCTTTCACACCTGCTGGTCTTCTGCCTGCCTGCCTTTTGCTGCTATTTTTATGATCCATCTTTCCCGCGTGCATGTGTGTGTGTGTGTGTGTGTGTGTGTGTGTACTTATTTTTAACTTGTTTAAAATTCAACACTACCCCTACTCATCCCATGTTCCTCCTTGGAATCTTTTTACTGACCTCACAGTCCTATGCATATATTAAAAAGCATATCTCTGCTGGCTCACTGTAAAACTGAAACCTCTGAATCCTTTATTTTATTCAATATGCATTAAGATTTTACTGGGGGAAAGGAGAGCTGCCTTTGCCTCCGGCACACACAGGATCAGGGAGGATCTTCATCACTAGAATATATAAATATTTCATGTGCAAGCTTCTTTGTGGAAAAATTATTTTATGATATAAAGAACCCCATGGGGCACTGTTTGATCTAAGACGCATAAGCAGCATTTTTGGTGAAGTCAGTGGAAATCTACATGGGTCCCCTGATGGAAGGAATTAAATTCAGAGAAGATGAGATAATTTCACCAGATGCCATATATTTCCCATGAAAAACTGAAAATCATAAAGTAAGATTAGCAATGGGGAAAATGCTTGCGATATCTGACATCCTTCACCAGGAGCCGTTCCAGGATAAGCAACAGACTTTTTTGTCAATAGAATCTTTGACAGAGAAGAGGACATTTGGGTCATTTGGGAATTATTCAGAAGTTGTTCTATTGAAGTATTTCCTCTCTCTAAGAATTCAGACTACCAGCCTGTTGGATTTCTTTGTCAAATTCTACAGAATACTTCATGAGACAAAACAGGAAAATAAATCACCAACAAGAAACAACCATCTTAAAATGGATTTTCAGAATTCACCCCCATATTACCCATGTTGTGTAATATGGCCACAACATGATTAGAAGTGCATTATTTTGAATAAAATAATGGCACATAATGGGCTACCAGGGCTGGAGTATAGGACCCGGTTCATGGGGTAGCATGAGGAAGAAACCGGGGCTGTGTCTACTCCCTTAGGCTTCCAAAAGGAATGTAAAACTGAGCCAAGATATCCCCAAGGCTGTGCATCTAATTGACTATGCTTCCATGATCTGCCTCTCTTCTTCCCCAAACTTAACCGTGGGGCACTGAGGAGCTGTCTGCACGATCAACTCCATGGCTGGAAGCATTCCTTCCTGACGGAGGACCTTTTCTGCTGAATCCCCTGAACTCCTGCCTCAGCCGCGAAGGTTAGTGGGAACACTGCCTTCAGTTTGAGTTTTTAAGCTTGTTGAGCGAAGTAGTCTGGAAAGACAGCATGTCCAAGTCGACATGAGCTCCAATTCCTTGCCTTCTCTAAACTAGATGTGGAAAGGGCTGGACTTTCTGCTTCTAGATAAAATGTAGCCAATTTAAAGTTACCTCAAATATGAAGGGGTTATTATTGGACAGAGGGGAGTATAACTGCAATTTTATGTTATAAATACATAATAAAGCTATTATATAAATGTAAGTAAGCATTGCCCTCAGGAAGAGGTCCAAACTCGTTAGCTAGGCCATAAAAAGGCTCTGCCTGCTTTTCCAGCTCAGACCTGGCTTCTCTGACTCCTCCCACGGTGCCTTCCAGCCAAACTAAACTCTGGCAGTTGGCCAAAAGTATAGCTTCAACCCTTCCTTTTCCTTCTAATGCCCATCTCGACACCCACCCGCACCCTCCCACACTAAGTAATTCTTCCTCTTCCTTCAAGGTAAGAATTTCAGATTTACAGCCCTTTCCTTCTAGAATGTTCTCCCTGAACCTCCAAAATTTGGAGGGAGAGTCACTCTCTGTGTGAACTCCAAGCCAAGCACTTGCTACTTTGAAATGTTCTGTTAACTTGCCTGCTGCTCCCACTAATCCGAAACCTCCCTGAGGACAGGAACTGGGGTCTCAGTCACCATGGTGCCCCTAGCACCCAGCCCGGTATTGACTATTCTTCTTCAAATGAAGAACTCCTCCCTCTTCCCCCTCAGAGCATTTATGCAAACTACATCATCCGGCAAATTTTCTGTGTATTATATCTTCCCCAGTTAAAGAATGTTGTGACTGGTGGTGTCTGTGAATCACCACGTTTAAACTAAGACTTGGATTGGAAGCAACAGGGGTGAGGAGAAGTTCAGGTTAACATAAATAAAACAAAATGAAACAAAACAAATGACTCTCAACTGTGATTTCATTGTCTGTTGAATAGAAATAATGTATATAATAATATTTCTTTTCCTCACAGAGTCATGGTGAGGTTAAATGAGATAACCCACATTAACCCTCTACTAGAGCACCTGGTACAAAACAAACAACAATTGTTAGTTTAAGGAATGATAGTCTAACAGAGTCTTAGAGGTCATTTAACACAGGCTCCTCTCCTGTAGAGCAGGAAGGGCCTTGGCCGAGTGTTGTTCACTCAGCGTCTGTCAGAACACCCGGTGGGCTCGAGTGTTAGAAGAAAGTTCCTCCTCTAGGTGAGCTGAAATCTGCCTGTACATACATCAATCCTAATATTCTCCATCTGGATAAGTCAGATTCATTTTCTTTTTATTTTCATCAATTTTGTCTACATAAGTCACATACAAATATATTCCCTTTCTTAAAAACTTCAGACATTACAGTTAAGCTCCTTTCCCCTACATTCTTTTTTTAAATTTTATTTTAATTTTTCAGTGTTCCAAGATTCATTGTTTATGCACCACACCCAGTGCTCCATGCCATACATGCCCTCCTTAATACCCACCATCAGGCTTAACCCAGACCCCCAACCCCTTCCCTCCAAAACCTACATTCTTTTTATTCTCAGAGCCCACCACCTTTGCACATGTCAACTTTCCAAAAGCTATACTTCTGTTTCTCTCCCTGCCCTCTCAGTTCAACTCTCCATGTCCTTAGTCTAAATTCCCATTTCCTTCGTCATCTTATAAAATTTCTGGTGTGAAAGTCTCCACCATCCTAGTGACCTTCCTCTGACCATATCCAAACCATCAATGTTAACTTCTGCAACATGCTGTCATTTCAGAAAATATCTAAAAGACGACATAGAAATAGAAGTTGTTATATCTGGGAAGAGAGAATGAGGTATGGTAAAAGAGGGGAAACGACTTTCTGTTTCATTTAATACATTTTTACAGTGTTTGAATTTAATTTTTTTGCCATGAATGTATTAATTTTATAGTCTAAATAAACGTAGGTAAAATTTAGTTAAACATATTTAGCTAGAAAAATTCTTTCTTACTATCAAAATATAAAAATCATCATGGTAGAGATTTGAGCAAAAAAAAAGTACATATTCCTGAATATGCATTTAATCCAATTGCATGGATGAATATTTCTTTTTTTTTTTTTTTAAAGATTTTATTTATTTATTTCACAGAGAGAGATCACAAGTAGGCAGAGAGGCAGGCAGAGAGAGAGAGAGGAGGAAGCAGGTTCTCCGCCGAGCAGATAGCCCGATGCGGGACTCGATCCCAGGACCCTGAGATCATGACCTGAGCCGAAGGCAGCGGCTTAACCCACTGAGCCACCCAGGCGCCCATGGATGAATATTTCTAAAGGACTATCTGTCACTCAGAATAGGGAGGAGAAAAGTATCTCCTCCCTGTTGAAGAACAAAAGTGTCTAAATCAAATGATTGCAGTCAAAAGAAAATGAAGCCTAACCAATAGGCTTCAAATATCTCCACCCCATTGGCAAGACCACCCCTACAGTGATGAGGTTATTGGTGCCATGGTTCATAGATTTCAAGTATTTGCTTCCATTAGCAAGACCTTCCCGAATGTGAGGTGATTTCATTAGATGATTTTTGACTGATACCATAAAATTCAATGATTATGAAGCTACAGTAACCAAAGTGAAGATAAAAAGCATTAAGAGGTGAAGTACATAAATATTCACCTGGGGGTGCGATGAGTAGAGAACTGAAATATGGGATATCCAGAATGATGACAGTTTGAGCTGTCATATTCCCTCACGTTTTGAATTAGCATTAGTCTCATCTCTCCAGCCAAAGCATATGTTTCTTAAAAGAAGAAAGAGTTTACATATCACAAGTGCCTTTTGCTAACTTACACAACTCCTACATAATCCTTGCATTGAAGACATTGGAACTGTTAAGTTTCCAGTACTTTCTGTCATGGTCTGGAAAGGGTCTGATGTTTTACTCTATTGACAAGCGAACAGGTTAGCTTGTTACTGTTTAATGGATGGATGCTGGCAGAAGACATGAAATTTACAGGTCAGAGATAAAGGACTTTATTGCTCACTGCACAGTAGGCAACGAGAGCTTGATATTGGTTGGCATTGATTTCCTATGACTCCCTAAATCCCATGCATGACACAAGTGAGGTTAGATGGATTTCTGCAAATGCATTTTGTTGAATTATAGGAAAAGATAAATGTCCTTGGGGTATTTGTCACTTTTACAGGGTGTGGTAAGTAAGCTTACTCTTTGCCTGAAAGGAAATGTTATCTCATCCCTTGAGGATACCCCTGAAGATACAGTCCTGAGGCTACCATAACTGCAAATACACTATAGCATTAGATTATGAGACAGTTGAGAAGTGTCTCAGGTAGAGTGGCCAGAGCCTTGCCCTCTTGGCCTATCCAGTGAGCATGTGCAAGAGCACACAGGACCTAAGGAGGATTGCCTCTCCCAACACTTCTAGTTGGAAAGAGAATGTGTGTGTGTGTGGTGGGGGTGCGTGAAGAGACAGTCTATAATTCTCTGCCTGTAACAATATTATAAGAAGAGGTGAAAGAAAGAAAAAGAAAGAAAGAAGAAAGAAAGAAAACAAGAAAGAAGAAAGAAAGAAAGAAAGAAAGAAAGAAAGAAAGAAAGAAAGAGAGAAAGAAAGAAAGAAGATAGGGAGAGGGGAAGGAAGGAAGGAAAAAAGGTATGAAGGAAGGGGAAGGAAACAAAATAGATCTACCACCAAAAACCATCAGAACTACTGTTTATATATTATGGCGACATTCAACTATGCTTCAAGTCACTGGGATATCTCCTATAATGTCTCCCAGAGAGGTATCATTCCAGGTACTCAGAATCAAGGAAAGGGAGTAAGAAGAGAGAACACACATGCTGAATGCAGGCCATAAGGTCTGTCTTCAGTATCTGCCTGTACCCTGAACTCAAGGGTCCTCTGAGATAGGAGCCTTTGTTGGCTTTCTGCTGGTGAACGCTTTCCATGTTTTCTCTTCTCTTGTGCCCTTTACTTAGGTTCTATGTTGCCTTGAGCAGTTCCAGTCCTTCCTTAGAATAACTAATATGAATAAGACTAGATCTTCATCTTTCTTTTCATTGTGCACCCATTGAAACTTGTCCAGAACATGCTACCAGTGCATCTCTAACACTGATTTTTTAAAATTAACATATGATTCTCATATATGGTCCTCATCCCTCAGAATCATGACAGTCCTCCCAATGTGCTGAAATGTCACAACTTCCTTCTATTTTTAAGTGCATAGACCTTATTTTGCTAATGACTTAAGACTATTACTACTAATAATAGTAACTACAATAATTGCTAACACTTACATGATGCCTACTTTGCGTTAGGCATTTTTCTCCCAGCTTTAATCCTCACAGCAGCCAAACAATACAGGAATTATTGACATTCAAATTTTACAGATGAATAAACTGAAGCACTGGAAGGTGAAATTACTCATAAGGGACAGAATCAGTATTCAAACTCAGGTAGTAGGGCTTAAGTGTCTGCAATCCTAATCAGTAAGCAAAATTGAGCAAAATGTTCATGACATTATTCCTTTTTAATTTTTGTTATCACCAATCTCTCCTTGTCTTTTCTTGCTTTCTTTCTTTCTTTTTTTTTTACTGAAAAATGATCATAGATCATCAGATTGGTGTTAGCCAAGTTGCCTTTTCCATGCGAATCATGTTGGAAAACTTATTGAAACCACAACACTAAATGATGAGATGTTTGTAAACATGGCGTATGCCTCCAATCTCTACCTCCCAGTGCCTGGCAAGGTTCCTGGGGTGTAATCAAAACTAGAGAGAGATGAAAGGGAAATTGGGAAAGAGAAGGGTGGGAGAGGAGTGAAGGGGAGGAGGAGGGAAAGGGTGGCCAGATGGGAGAAAGAAAACAAAAGCAGGAGGAGGAGGGAAATTCATCCCAGTAATCACCCTATATGCAGATGTGTATTTGTTGATTGATCCAGTATCAGTAACCTGGCAGGAAACCTTTGCTTTAGTAAAGGGGGTGTCTGGGTGGCTCAGTCAGTTAAGCGTCAGACTCTTGATTTTGGTGGCTCGGGTCTGAGCTCAGTGTCATGACAGAGAGCCTGAGAGCAAGCTCACCACTGGGCACTGGGCAGGGAGGCTGCTTGAGGATTCTTTCTCTGCCTCTGCCTCTGCCCTTCCCCTTCTGCACATGCATCATCCCTTCCCACAAGCATGTTCTCTCTTGAAAGAAAGATAAAGAAGGAAAGGAAGGGGAAGGGGAGGAAGAAGGGGAAGGGGCAGAGGAAAGAAAGGGAAGGGAAGGGAGGGGAAGGAAAGGGAGAAAAAAGGAAGGGAGGGAGGGAATCGAGGAAGGAAGGAAGATAAGAAGGAAGGAAGGAAGGATGGATGGATGGATGGATTTCGTGCTATTTTACCAAGGACCGAGAATGCTTTTATTTCATTTGGATGTATCAAAATACCTTTTTCATTGTCTTTTTAGTTGTTGTTCTTCCTCTTCCTATACACATAAATGAAGAGACTAAAAGAAAATGTCAGAAGATGCTACCCTACAAGATTTGACTACCTTGGACTCAGAATATTACGAACAAGTTCAGAAATAACTTATTATACACAGCAAGACTAGCAATAGAACATTTCGTAGTACTGTGTTTTACCAATATAGCCCAAGGTTTCTTGAGCAAAATAGAAGAGTAAACCAATCTTATTCTAGATATACATTTCAAAAAGGAAGCGACTCCCTGCTCCCTTAAAAAAAGAAACAATGCCAGCAACCCTGCTTTCATGAACAGCCCTGCAATAATAAACCAGTGTGAGTCAATTAAAAAAAAAAAAAAAAGTATTTGCAAGGAAACTTGTTCATTCCCGGAGTTTCCAAGGGCTTAGTATGAAAAACAGTGACTACATGTTTTGTTAAAACAAGAAAAAACTGCCTTGCAGTGTTTATAACTATTTTCAAAAGGAAGTTGCATGGCCTAATGAACTGCTTCTTGGATTGGGAATCAGAAACTTCAAATTCTGCTCTTTCTCAAACACTGTCTGGCTGTGTGGCTTTGGGTAAATTACTTACCCTCTCTGTGTTTCCTCTTTAAAAAAAATGGGAATTATACTGAGTGACTACACAGAAGAGGTATTATGTTCACCAATGAATTAGTGACTAGAATGAATCGTTCAAATGAACAAAGAAGTGCTATGTCTAACCCGAAACACACATTTTAAAGGAGTTGGGAACAGCTCCCTCATTAGGTAAATAAGGCAGTTCAACCAGTTGATTTTTGAAATAAATTCCAACTTTAAAAATTCAATTACTCTAAAAATCATATTTCTAAAACAACCCCAGAAAATTCATAATTTACTTTTGCAATTGAAACTACCCACCCTTTTACAGAGCTTCCAAATGAGGATTACCTGTTTTTTATTTTTAATATGTTTTCATGAAGCAGGATGAGAAACAGAGAGATTACTTCAGCATCTGTGTCCTCATCTACTCTTAGCAAACCTTATTAACCTTTGGAATTTTGACTCTGATTTATTAATGACCTGCAATAAATAGTTGAATAAGACAGAATCTAAGAAATCTTTCAAGATATCCATGGAAGCCCAACCAGGCTTATGGGCTTATGCCCATAGTGTTTTGTACACACTTTCTGAAGATGATCTGCCTAGATGCCTGTTGCTTTGTTAGTTTTTAAATTGACGCAGGATGGAGACTGTCCCCCATCTTGCAACCACAACACCCAGCATAATACTTGGCACGCGGACACTCTTAAGTAAATATCTGTTGAGCAAAACTGAAATCGGAGTAGTTAAGTTGGTTTCTTCAGGAGAATTGGATTCGAAATAAATTTTTGAATTGACAGTTTTCTAACTAACAGAACCAAGAATTACAGAGGACAGCTTCAGAAGCCTCTTCTGTCAAATTGCTGGATAAGGGGATGTAATGAGGCATAGCTAATTTAATAATTTCAGCAACCTTCAATTATTTTCCACTACTCATAGATTGTCTAAACTCAGCATGACATATGGGGTCTATATGACTCTATCACCATCCTTTTTGGATGGAAAATTCTCTCCATCTTCACCTCAACAATGGCAACTCTGCTTCATGCACACTCTCCTTGGGCCATATTAGACTTTTTGCTAATTTGGGCAAACACATCAGGACTTCGTCCATCCTACTGACTTCCATAAGGATTTTCCAAGGGAAATGCCTTTGTATGTGCTTGTCCTTGAACTAATATGTTCTCCTTTTTTTACCCACATGAACACCTACACATATTTATGACCACACTCTGTGAAATTCTACTGAAACTCTCCCACTCCACTTCTTTAGATACATACCTCTACCGAAACTCATATTTTATCATTTGTTTATATAATTCATCAAAGGCAGATGCTGGGTCTTATTCTTTTTTATGATCCCAATACTAGCATGATGTATACCTTTTCTTATGTGATGAGCACATTTTTATATAATGGATTAATGTGTGTGGGTCCAGTATTTTAAATTAAGGTTCTCACCCCAACCACCTTTTTCTGAAATCAGCAGACACTTGGACTTTGGAGGTTAATGAATCAATACCTTGCGGTGGGAAGAAGGGCACATGGCCGCTGGGATGGTATTCAGAATTCCTGCTAGAGAGGCCACTTCACCAAGCCAATCATGAGTACTTGTAAGTAGATGAGATTTGTACCATGCTGAGCCATTGGGACGTCAGAGACTAGGTCTTTGAGGGTGAAAAGCTTAGTCACAGAGGCTTGTGTGACAACAAAAATGGACATATGATAAAACTGTTTCACAAAATAAAGTGAGTTTATATCATTGGTTGTTTAAAACAAGTGACGTCTCTGTAATATGAGATTGTGGTTGTAGGGATTAGTGTTTCCATGAAGAAATTCCTTCCCAGCTCTTCTCTGCACAGTTATATGTTTTATCAAACCTCAATTCTCAGCAAAACCAATAGAGAAACTGAGAAACTATTTCTATTGTGAGAATTCAAGGAACACAGAAATGTCACTTATTTGAAGGAATCTACTAAGGTCAAGTCAATAAGACTGAAAAGTGCTGTCACGTGGAGATTAAGGTTGGCATTTCTAGGAACAGGAAAGGAATATTTTAAGAGGGAGGGAAGCTAGGTTGGGCCTGAAAATAATTCTTTTGCAATTAAAAGTGTTCTGTCGCTTCAGCTGGAAGCACCTCGTGTAGTGCCATGGTGGTAGGCTGTGTTCCAGCCCTTTGAGAATCATCCTCCAGTTCCCAATAGTGAGGCCACTTGATTACGAATATGCCCTGTCCTCGAGTGCGAGGATGAAAAATAATGGTCATGGGACACAAAATTGCCAAAGAGAATGAGAAAAGTTCAGGCATCAGGCATTGGCGGAGAAAACACTTACCCTTTCCCATCCCACCGTAATTTTAGCAAAGAGAGGTTATGAACGGCTGCAAGACACCGTTCCTGAAGAACCTGCTTCAGATCAGTGTGGCACATTTCCTGCAGCTGTGTTTCCCCACTGCTCTACAGCTCACCTTTGTTTCTTTGGCTACTCTCCTCGTGATCACGCTAATTCACCAGTCTGGTTTTTCAAGCTCCTGGTGTTATTTCTCCTTGGACTTGCACTGTAATAACCACTGTTTTTATGTAGATGGACTTGGCTGGGCTCTAGTATCTTATTAACAGTAGATAATAGGACATTAAGAGTAGATAATAGGACATTCATGGAACCTTTGCTACACCCCCGACACAGGGATTAGTGCTTTACAAGTGTAGTATCTTATTTAATGTTTACAACAATTCTATGAGGTAACACTGTTGGAAGATAAACTGAGGCATAATAAAAATCTTCAGAGTTTATTTGAGGAAATAACACCTAGAATGGGGCAGCACCAAACCAGGAGTGGTTAGAAGTACTCCACCCACCAAGAGCTACAGGGCAAGACTTTTATAGAGACACAGGCATCAAAGCAAGGAGGCTATCTGACTGACTATCTTAAGTGGTTGCCTCATCCTGGAAAGCCCAGTTGTCTGTTCTTGATAGATTGTCCTTAGGTTTTGATGTCTTAGCCTTGAGGCATTACAAATTTAGGTTTTGGTTAGCTAAAGTAGGCTGCTAAGGCGGTAGGCCCACCTTAGTTGACCTCTTTGTTTAATTAATTTGACAATGCTATCTCCATTTTGCAGGTAAGGACACTGAGCCCCAAGGTCACATAGTTAGTAAATATCAGAGCCGTGATGGAGACCCAGTCTCTTACCTCCCACCCTGTATTGTTTCCAGTCTTTTATGCGTACTATTTGATGATCTCATCTTTCTGCAGTAAAATCACACAGATCTCATGTATAGCTGTTGAAAATCTTTGAGGAGCTTGATGCAAAAACATCTATGTCCGGTTCAATGCACTTGAATGCCAGAGAGTCGCGCCAACAAATCCACGCTGAAAATTCTATTTCTCTTATCAGCTTCAAATGGATGGATCAGATCTGTTAGCAATAGAATGGAGCTTAGAGATCATCCAACCCAGAATTTCTCAAATTTTAGCGGCATCTGAACCACCTTGAGGGCTCGTTCGAACAAGATCCATGGGCCCTAGTTTCAGAGTTTCCGATTCTGTAGCTCCGGGGTGGGGCCTTAAAATTTGCACATCTCGGGGCGCCTGGGTGGCTCAGTGGGTTAAGCCTCTGCCTTCGGCTCAGGTCATGATCCCAGAGTCCTGGGATCGAGCCCCGCATCGGGCTCTCTGCTCTGCAGGGAGCCTGCTTCCTCCTCTCTCTCTCTGCCTGCCTCTCCGCCTACTTGTGATCTCTGTCAAATAAATAAATAAAATCTTAAAAAAAAAAAAATTTGCACATCTATCAAGTTTCAAATGCCTCTGCTGCTCTGGGAACCATGCTTGTAGCACACAGGACCTAAACCAACCTGGTCTAATTTTCAAGAGAGGAAACTGAGGCTTGGGGAGCCGGAGAGGCTCTTCCAAAGAAAGTGGATGACTACAAAACAGAGGCAGAATAGTACGTAAATTCCTTCCTACTCATTATGCAGCCTCTGAAAATAACCAACAATAAAAACAGCATTGCCTACAGGAAGTAAGCTTAAACACTGGGGCGCAGGCATGAATGGGCACAAAGCTTATTGGAGGCAAGTAGGGACAATATAGTAGGCACTTTGAAATGTTCACGCCATTTGACCCCATCATATCATTTTTAACAAACTAGCCTTTGAAAATGCCAGAGATGGGGCGCCTGGGTGGCTCAGTGGGTTAAAGCCTCTGGTCCTGGGATCAAGCCCCTCATCGGGCTCTCTGCTCGCCGGGGAGCCTGCTTCCTCTTCTCTCTCTCTGCCTGCCTCTCTGCCTACTTGTGATCTCTGTCTGTCAAATAAATAAATAAAATCTTAAAAAAAAAAAAGAAAGAAAGAAAGGGGGGCGCCTCGGTGGCTCAGTGGGTTAAAGCCTCTGCCTTCGGCCCAGGTCATGATCCCAGGATCCTGGGATCAAGCCCCACATCGGGCTATCTGCTCCGCAGGGAGCCTGCTTCATCTTCTCTCTCTCTCTCTCTCTGCCTGCCTCTCTGCCTACTTGTGATCTCTGTCTGTCAAATAAATAAATAAAATCTTAAAAAAAAAAGAAAGAAAGAAAATGCCAGAGATAGGTAGATATTTTTGCACAAAGAAATCTATATATTTAAAGGTATATAACATCTTTAATATATCATTTAAAATAATACCTAATTTCTTTAATACCTAAAATCTCACATCTTTACATAAATATATATATACCTTTGTGTGATATACATAGTGTATATGTAATATGTTTGTTGGGATGGGTGGGAAGAATGGGCGCTAAGGTTCAGCTCCGTCCCCTTCAGAGGCTCACAGTAGTAGTAAGCATATGGATTCTGTTTGTGTCACTACACTCCTGCCTCTGCCTACACTTACTTGGGTCGGGGCTAAGGGCTCCCATTTTATGCTGTCACCATCTCGCTGAGTGTTCAAGCAATCCTCTCTCTTCCAGGGGCCTCGACTGCCCTTGGCTATCAGACAAGAGCAGGGAGAAGGACTAACAGGCGTCCACTCCACCTCCAGGGGTCACTGGCAACAGAGCATGCGCTTTGGCGTCTTGTCTCATTCTCCCGTGCCATGGTCCCTGCCCCCCAACCTCTTCATCAAGACTGGGGACTTGTTCAACCTGATGAGGGAGCAGGAGGCTGGCTGAAAACAAAGCAAAAGCTGGCACCTTGCACCCCCTCTCCACCCGCTCCCCTCGGTAATATGTGTCACATTCCTCAGGCACCCCTGACTGCCATAAACAAGAAACAAATAGTTAACTTGCAGAGATCACAATCCTGCAAGACAGAGTCTCCCTTGGTTTACCAATGTCCTCGAGATTTACAACAAAGAAGCTATCTAACAATAGCCCAATTTCCAGAGGCACATACCTCAGTTCCTCAAGCCCTAATGTCACCCTCGCCTCCATAAAAACTGAAGGAGGCTGAGGTAGAAGAAAAAGTGAATAAAGTTAAATTTCTTTTAAACCTAAATCTCACTAACAAGGACGCTTGATAGCAGGAATATAACATTCCACCAGGAGACTCCCAATTTTCTTTATGTTAGTGCCTCATTAGAAGGAAAGCGGCCTTGGGTTGATAGTAACCAGGCCTTCAATATCCTGACAGTCTTCTTTACCCCAATAGCCCTTCTGAACACCCCCTTTGTCCTCACCTACGTATACAACTCCTGTGTATATAACCAGCCACTCCTCACATGCCCGACGCAGCATCTCCGTCTGCCCACAGGTCCTGTCCCCATGCTCTAATAAACCACATTTTTGCACCAAAGACGTCTTAAGAATTCTTTCTTAGCCATCGGCTCCGAACCTCACCTAGGTTCAAGAACTTCATCAAACTTACCCTCTTGAGATAAAAAAAAAAAAAAAAAAAACACCAAACTAAAAACCTTGTCCTGCAAATATCACCTTAATTGTCTCACACTTAGAATAGCATCCACGTACCTGCAGCCTTTGGTTTACGTGCCCCAAGTGGGTGACTAAGTCTAGTTGTTTAGGAGAGGGGCCTGCGGGATTTCAGGGAAGGCGGTCGTAGACGGGAAATGGGAGAAGGGATGGACCTTGAGGCACAGTGAAGAAATAGGATGAGCACAGAAAGGGAGAAAGAATTTTCGTTAGTGCTTCAAAATAAATGATACGAATAACATCCGCACATACTCAAGAGTGTAGACGGTATTACCGAACCATCCTGAAGGACAGAGTTTCTCACAATGCCATCTCTGCAAGCTTTCCCCAGAGGTGAATTGTTCATCCTCTTCAGTTTGTCACTTCCGGGGCCAGGTTTGGGTTTTGTGGAGCCTGAAATGCATCCACCCGTGAACTCTTTCAAAGGAAAATTATTCATTTGACAGTTTGTATACATTTCCGGGCTCCAGAAGGAGCCTGGGTGAGTAAGGAGCCCTGAAGCTTCATTAATCTCCTGCTTAATGTCCCCTTGGCAATCTCTGCAACTCCAAATAGCCTCTACACGCTTTGAGAGGGGCAGACTTAGCTCGCCCAAGACAGCCTGTAACCTCCCTTTCTCATCTACTGATATTTGCCAGTTATATTTTTAGTTCTTTGGGGATTTTTTTTTTCATCTGTAGATGATATGCTAAAGCCTCTATCTCTATTTCTTCAGGGAAGTTAGATATAAGATTAGAAAATGAATTTCCCTCCTTTTCTCTCTTTTTCTCTCTGTCCCACTTCTGCTACGTCTGAATGTCTGTCAACTCTAACAGTGCTCCAAAAATAACAAACCTGACAAGATATAGCTTTTGCTCAGTATCTATGATGAGGTCTTCTCTGCTGTCAATAACATGATTTTAAAGACTGAAAACCTGTAAACAACATCATAATCATGCAAATCTAGGTGAGTGCAGAAATACTCAGTGTGATAGGAAGTGGGAAGTGGGAATGTAATTCACAAAATCTGGGCTGTTATATGAACTTATCTCAGATGTCAAGTTCAAATAAAGTCTGTTACTGCACCCCATTAATTGCTCAAAATTTTTGAACTTTCGCTCAAAATTTTGTCCTTTATATTTACGCTTTAACTTACCTGTACAGATTTTTTTTTCTTAGCATTTATAATTACCTTTCTTTTTCTTTCCTTTTTTCCCCTTTTTACACTTCTCAGGATAATAATGTGTTTCTAAAGATCACTAAAGCAAACGCAGCTTTTTCAAGTTGCTATCTGTTATAATAAATGTCCTTTCTTCTCAAACGCATTCTGCCGAGAATTCTGGCTTTCTGTTCGAAAATATTGAATGATTGCTTTCCCAGCCTGCCACACAGAATCATCCTAAGACTTCTTTTCGTGATATTTCTCTGCTACAGCAACTAGATCTTGACACTTACATTTTCTCTTCCTTGGATTCTTTTTTGGTTTTGTGGTAGCAACATCCTGAAGAAACTTTTTATAGAAAGGAGGGAGGAATCTTTTCTTAGGTCTTGCATGTCTCAAAATGTCATTACTTTGTCTTCAGATTTGATTGCTGATTTAAATCATATAGAACTCTCAGTTTAATGGAATTTTCTGTCAGAACTGTGAAGGCATTGTGTCACCAGTTCTAGAATCTAACATTTCTGAAAAAAAAAAAAAAAATTGGGATGCAAATCAGATTCTTATTCCTTTCCATATCACCTGCTTCATTTTGTCCCTACTCTATAGGTCATTTTAATAACTTTTTTTAATCACCAATATATAAAGACTTCATCAGTCTATGTACAGAGTTGGGTTATCTTTTTACTTCACTTCAGTTTGGTGTTCTACACTATCTTCCAATAAAAAAATTTAATATCTTTTCTTTAGTTTAGGAGAATTTCCTTCAAAATTTAAAACAAAAATTATTTCGTCCCCTCCATTTTCTCTGTTCTCTGATTCTGGAATTTCTTCTAGATGTTTAGCTTCTGAATTAATCCTGTATGTCTCTGAATGTTCATATTACATTTTCTTCTCTAGCTTTTTTGCTCTGAAATCTGGATGACATCCATGAATTTCCTTGTAGTGGTCTATTGAAAAATTTGGCCACTGTAGTTTTAAACTCAAATAAATGTTCCTTGTCCTTGGATTTAATAAATTTCTCTATTTATTAAAAAATTCTCTTCAGTTTTCTGAATTACCTCTATTTCCTTAAGGTTAATTGTTGTATGTTTCCTCTCAGTTCTTGTCTGTGTTCCGTTGGCTTTCCTCAACTCTCCTGGTTGGCCACTTGGTTTGGAATAAAGGAATTAGGCTGATTAAGAGTAGATTTTCTCCACTGAGGAAAAGTCTGTTTTCTCTACAAAACTCCCTACCAGGTGGAGAGTTGTTCTTGAGCTGTGTACACAGGTCAGGGTAAGTCCCTTGTCACCGGGTGTGTGTGTGTGTGTGTGTGTGTGTGTAACTGGTGAATGGCCATTACTAGCCAGAGTGAGGAAAGATTCGTTTATGGAACATGTACAGCCACACCCGAAGCTTGCTTATTTCCAGGCAGCTTGTTTAACTTCTTCAGAGCATGTCTTTGGTTTCAGCCTGTGGAAAATGGCTGCTGTCTTTTGCTCTGTAGATGCACAGTTTGGGGAAGAGAATGGAGGATGAGTGGGCAGGTGGATGGGTGTTCTGCAGGAGACCAGCTCTTAATACCCAGATGTATGCCCCACTGTATACCCCTCCTTTTTTACTAAAACCCCATGCTTGGAACTTATTTGAGCTTCCGCTAGGAAACTAGGTTTCCCTATCACCAATTTCTTCCTCTTCATGGTGACTGAGGCTTCCACACAATCCACCTGCTTTCTGTATTCCAGAAATCCATCAACACATCCTATCTGAGGATGATCCTTACCCATTTGCTCCCAAATTGTAATGCATTTACTTTATTTTGTATTTCTGTAGTGTCACTCTGTGCTATTTTCTACTTTTAAGTGTCATTTCAATGATGTGTAGTGAAATCATGAAGTAAAATCTGCCTCCAAAAGTTGTCTACTAAAGCTTTAACTTGGAAAAACAGAGCTTTCGTCTAAAAAGATTAAGGCCTATCTATACACACACATACACGCACGTAAAAGATTGGAATAAAATGATTCCAGTTTTATTAGAGGTAGGAGGAAGGGGAAAATCTATAGATGTTCAGTAATACTTGATTGATTTAAAAATCTTGTTCACTAGAACACAATCGTTTTGTAATATTATATGAAAAGAGCAATGTGGAAAGTTGTGACAGTACTAGACACTAATTATCTAAGGCATTTGGTGACAATGAAAGGTAATGCTTTAGAGCTGGTTAATGATTTTGATGGCAGCAGAATATTCCAGATGATGAGTTAGAACACAGCAATGTGCTCCTGATGTTTAAAATGGAACAGCTACTAACCACTTTCTCAGTTTTGCCTATAGACATGGTCATGAAAAACTGTGCAAGATTTATTGCAAATATATCTTGTAAGTGAAGTTACATGAAGCAATAAAATGTAGTAGTCCTTGCTTTACTAGGTCACTCTGGACTTTCCCAAAACCCTCTTTTTCTTACACAGCAGCCATTAAGTGGGGAACCATAACTTTGTGTAATGTAATTAAATGGTAATGGACTTTTAACATTTTTTATAGGTTTATGAAATATTATTCCCCTGGATCTTTGAAATCTGAAATTCACAGCATATTGGCAACTCATAATATTGAAGATTTTTTAAATTAGGCATTTGGCTTTGAATAGAGAACAACATTAAGAAAAATGTTAAGCAATCAAAACTCTGCATTATTTCTCTAGGTACTGTGAGTATTTGTTATTTTCGACAAGCCATGGTAGATAGGTTTGGAAATTTTCTGTAACCAATTGTGAATCCTCCCAGGTCTTCTTGACATTCTGGATTTCAGTTCCTGTGCATTTGTCTATTGTGTAATCATAAATGATAATAGCTGGGAAGATCATCTACTCCAGCCCTGTCCTCTTCTTTTCTTCTTGGAAATTTGAAAAATACAGAGAGGTACAAAGAATTGAATGGCAGACGTTTGTATCCTCACCAATGACAATTAAACACTATTAACATTTTGCTTTTTTGGTGGTGGGTATTAAGGAGGGCACGTATTGGATGGAGTACTGGGTGTGGTACATAAAAAAAGAGTCTTGGAACACTGAAAAAATAAAATAAAATAAACATTTTGCTTCACTTGCTTTCAATTTTTTCTATGACTATATGTTAAAAGACATTACACCACTGTATGACTGACTACACTGTCTTGTTAAAAGAAAAAAATTAAAAACTTACAGATGAAAATAAAAGTAGTCTCCAATTATTATATGGTTTTACTTACTTGTGGAGCATAAGGAATAACACGGAGGACATGGGGAGATGGAGAGGAGAAGTGAGTTGAGGGAAATTGGAGGGGGGGAGACAAACCATGAGAGACTGTGGACCCTGAGAAACAAACTAAGGGTTTTGAAGGGGAGAGGAATGTGAGGTTGGGTGAGCCTGGTGGGGGGTATCATGGAGGGCATGTATTGCATGGCGCACTGGATGTGGTGCATAAGCAATGAATCTTGGAACACTGAAAAAATAAAGTTAAAAAAGAGTAAGAAAAAATAAAAGTATTCTCTAATCTGTATCCCTTTTGCACAATATTCTCCATTTCTAAGAGGCACTGAGTATTATAAATTGGTATCTAGTCCTGAAGACCTTTTTGAAAAATTCTTTTACATATTTACATAGAGTAACTATGGTGTCACTTCATATACATTTTAAAATTACATACAAATCATATCCTGTTGTTTATTTGTGATGCAGTTTGTTTTATTTACTAAATATGTTTTTGAGATCTATTCTTATTGTTACACACAGCTATAATTCATTTGTTTAAATGGCTGAATTACAGCCCAACGTTAAATTCTATTCAGATGGATATAGATATTGATGATACCAGATTTCCCTGGGTTGAGTACATCTGCTATATCCTTATCCATCCTTTATTTGCCTCTTAGCGTCGTTTCACCTTAACTGGGTCTCTCATCAATAGCTTAGAGCTAGATTGTTTTTTAAAGGTTTTCTAATGTATTTATTTGAAAGAGAGAGAGTGAAAGAGAGTGTGAGCAAGGGGAAGGGCAGAGGCAGAGGGAGAAGTAGACTCCCTGCCAAGCAGGGAGCCTGCCTCTGGGCTCAAGCCCAGAACCCTGAGATCCTGACCTGAGCCAAAGGCAGACAGACGTTTCACCAGCTGAGCCACCCAGGGGCCCCAGAGCTAGATTTTTTTAAATCTAAGAGTTTCCCTCTTTAATTAGACAAACTTACCGCATTTACACTTATTCGTAATTTATCCATAAGAAATTCTAACTTATTTTTTCCACCTGATTTCTTTGTTTTTCATTGACCATGGTCTCTCTCTGTTTTGGCGGGATTTTTTTTCTGCTTTTAATCCTCTCTTCCTCCTCTCTTCCAATGGAATAATCATGCTTTCTTGAATCTCTTTTTCCATTTATTGGATTTGAACTTATAATTCTATTTCCTATTTTTTAGTGATTACTTTGGTATATTGTGGCTCCCATTTTCTTAGCAAAGTCTCATGTTTATCCCTACCTCAAACTTCCTCCACTTTTAGGTCTGCTTTTAGTTTCCTCCACACTGCTTTTCTCCATCTGCTTTGTTCTTTTTTGAGATGTTTGTTTATTTCTATCAAAAGCATAAAGTAGGGGCACCTGGTTGGCTCAGTCAGTGGAACATATGACACTTGATCTCGGGGCTGTCAGTTTGAGCCCCGTGTTGGGTATAGAGATTACTTAAAAAAAAAATAAAATAAAACCTTTTAAAAAACATAAATCCTGGGATTATTGCTGTCTTATTATTTTTCATGATCAATGTTTATCTCCTGCTGCTTTATGACCTGAGCTAAGGCACAGTTCGTGGTTTCCCATTATGCAGGTCTATGCAGGGTGAAGTCACCACTACCTTCTTGCTGGCCCTGGCAGAGACCAGGTTTCCTGGCTAAAACTGTACTGTGGGGCCAGATATTTCCATTCAGGAATAGGAGGATTGGAATAGGAGGATATATCTGGCTTCATGCCTAAGCTCCATTCAACAAACTTTATTTCACCAGAGAATTCCATATTGGGATTATGCAGTGCTAACCTGGATTAATAAAATTAGTATTGGTTTGTTTGTTTAATTGTTTGTGGATGAATGGGGGACAGATATTCCATTAAAATACGATTACACAAAGAATGATACCTGAATTAGACAGAAAGCACTGGATGATCACAGGAACTGGGGTACTAGGGATCTCATTTTCTTGGGGAGGCCACAGATATCTTCTCAGGGAGGTATATTTTGATTTGGCCCTTGAACGATGATGGAATATGAGCCAGGTCAAGCATTGTAGGGGGAGGGAATGGTGAGTAAAGGTCATGGAGATATGAAAGAGCAGGGCCGATTCTGAAAATGGCTCAAAGCTCTACATGATTGGAGAGAAGGACATTGGGGGAGGAGTGGCAGGAAAGAGATGGGAAAAGCAAGGACAGTGGGCTGGCGTCAGGTGCAGACTATCCTTGTGTGTTGCATAAGAAGTGTGGATGTTACAAATGACCATGGCTGGTGACTACTCAGTATATCGGCTTGCTCCTTCCTCATCCCTAAAAACGCGGAATTAGTCATTCTACTTTTCCCACTGAGACAAGGCATGGCCTTAGAAGTCTTTTCCGCGTGACATTCTCACAGAATGGTCTCCAGATAAAAAGAGTTGGCATGTCTATTTGTCACCTCTGCTAGTAACATAGGAAACCTCTGAAATAATTCATTCTTATTTTAGAAAAACAGCTTTGGGGCAGGGATAAACACAACAGATAGAGCAGGAAGTGGTCACAGGCCAGAGCTATGGAAGGTTTTTAATCAAATATGGTAACTGATACAGAGTAGAAGTAATACTTTGGAAAGGAAATTTAGCAGATGGACTTCACCCCTATTTGGCACTCAGAGGAGGAGAAAAAAGGTTGGAAACCAAGAGCAAATGCAAGGACAGCTCCAGGCTTTCTGCCTTGGACAGCTAGGTGGGTAGGTGGTACCTGGTTTCACATGGTCCCAGACCGCCTGTGATTTGGGCTGCCAGTGCCCTGTCAAATATCTCCTAAATACGTCTCCTTTCCTGCCTCAGGGTTTTGGAAATTCCTAGCACAGAAATAGCCCAGAAGTGTAGGAGAATTTATGACTTTGGGGTGGGGAGTAACACCAACCAAGAAGGAATACAAGTTGATGGACAAATGCCCCAGCCTTCTGTCCTTCGGGGGGACAAACCGAAACATGGGCCATGCAGTTTCCGAGGCCCCAGTGGGACTGAGCCTCTCAGCTGCCAGTGGGAGTCATCGGAGAAATCAAATGTCCTTCACTGGCCTCCGCTCCTTTCTTGGCTTTTCTCAACTCCATGTGGAATGACTCCTCCAATAAGCCACCTGCACCTTCAGTCCTTGTTTCATGCTGTTTCATCATAAAGACACGGATGAAAATGCCTTTATCTGGACAGGATGGAGACTTGACCAGGAGGCTGGGGTGGAGGTCATGGATGGGAAAATTAAGCAGTTAATTCGGAAAATGTTCGATGTGAGGTTCCTGGGACAGTTCCAAACCTGAAGGAACAGGGAATGGCATGTAGCAGACTCTCAGTACAGGGACACCTGGTTGTACTTGGCTTTGTCGCCCATCACGGGTATTGTGTCATTTGCAAATAGAAGGTCGGTAGCACGCCTGCACCCTACAAGTCTATCGGCGCCATTTTTCCACCAGCGTGTACTCACTTCATGTCTCCGTGTCACATGTTAGTAATTCCCACTGTATCTCAGACCTTTTATCATTATTATTTTTGTTATGGTGATCTGTAGTCAGTGACTGTTGATGTTGCCTTTGTAATCGTTTTGCGGCCCAGTGACCTGTGTTCATACAAGATGGCAAAATACATCTGTGTATGTTGCATGTGTTTTGACTGCTCCGCCAATTGCTATTCCCCTGTCTCTCTCCTTCTCCTCAGGCCTCCCAGGTCCCTTGAGACACAATTTCATTTTTGAAGATTTATTTTAGCGAAGGGGAGGGACAGAGGGAGAGAATCCCTAGCAGACTCCCCGCTGGGCACAGAGCCCTACTTGCAGCCCAGTCTCACCACCCTGAGGTCA
The DNA here is from genome assembly GCF_902655055.1 of Lutra lutra. Lineage (NCBI taxonomy): Eukaryota > Metazoa > Chordata > Mammalia > Carnivora > Mustelidae > Lutra > Lutra lutra. The sequence goes on along the minus strand of NC_062285.1, from coordinate 78,284,480 downwards.
TGACCTTAGCCAAAATCAAGAGGGGGACACATAACCGATGGTGCCACCCACATGTCCCCCATGTCCCTTATTTTAAATCCAAAGCTAGAAGTGATTTAGCTCAGTGAGGAAGGCATACTGAAAGCTGAGATAGGCTGAAAGCTAGGCCTCCTACAGCAAACAGTTAGCCAAGCTGTGAATGCAAAGGAAAAGTTCTTGGAGAAAATCAAAAGTACTATTGCAGTGAACACATCAATGATAAGAAAGAAAAGCCGCCTTATTGCTGATATGGAGAAAGTTTCAGAGGTCTGGATAGAAGACCAAACCAGCCACAACATTCCCTTAAGCCAGAGCCTAATTGAGAGCAAGGCCCTCGCTCTCTTCAATTCTGTGAAGGTTGAGAGAGGTGGGGAGGCTGCAGAAGAAAAGAGTGAAGCTAAGGGAGGTTGATGTATGGGATTTAAGGAAAGAAGCCGTCTCCCTAACAGGTGCAAGGTGAAGTAGCAGGTGTGGATGTAGAAGCTGAAGTCAGTTATCCAGATGATAATTCATGAAGGTGACTACACTAAACAGATCTTCAATGTAGACAAAACAGCATTCTGTTGGAAGAAGATGCCATCTAGGACTTTCATAGCTAGAGAAGAGAAGTCCAGGCCTGGCTTCAAACCTGCAAAGGACAGGTTGACTCTCTTATTAGCAGCTTAATGTAGCTGGTAACTTAAAGTTAAAACCAATATCCATTTACTGTGCTGAAAATTACAGGGCTTTAATAATTATGTTAAATCTACTTTGTATTCTATTAGTTGAAGCCTGGATGGCAACACAATCTGTTTACAATATGGTTTACTGAATAGTTTGAGCTCAGTCTTGAGACCTACTGCTAAAAAAAGACAAAAAAAAAGGTATCTTTCAAAATATTACTGCTCATTGACAATGTACCTAGTTACTGGAGTTCTGATAGAGATGTGCAATGAGATTAGTGTTTTTTTATGCCTGCCAATGACATCCATTCTGTAGCCTACAGGTCAGGGAGTAATTTCATCTTTCAAGTCATACTATTTAAGAAATACATTGCATATGGCTCTAACTGCTCTAGGTAGTGATTCCTCTGATAGAACTAGACAAAGGCCATTGCAAACCTTCTGGGAAGGATTCACCATTCCAGATGTCATTAAAAATGTTAATGATTTAGGCAAGAGGTCAAAATATCAACATTAACAGGAGTCTGGAAGAAGCTGATTTCCATCCTAATAGGTAACTGTGAGGTGTTCAAGAATTCAGTGGAGGAAGGAACGGCAAATATGGTGGGAAGAACAGAGAACTAGAATTAGAAGCAGACCTGAAGATGGGGCTGAACTGCCACCATCTCATGACAAGTCTCTCACAGATGAGCTTCTTGTGGTTGAGCAAAGAAAGTGGTTTATTTTCTTTTCTTTTTAAGATTTTATTTATTTATTTGACAGAGAAAGACATAGCAAGAGAGGGAAAAAAGCAGGGGAAATGGGAGAGGGAGAAGCAGGCTTCCCGCTGATCAGGGAGCCCAATGTGGGGCTCGATCCTAGGACCCTGGGATCGTGACCTGAGCCGAAAGCAGACGCTCAACTACTGACCCACCCAGATGCCCAAGAAAGTGCTTTCTTGTGATGAACCTCCTCCTGGTGGAGATGCAATGAAGAATGCTGAAATGACAAGAAAGGATTTAGATTATTACATAATTTTAGTTAATAAAGCAGCAACAGGGTTTGAGAGGGTTGACTCTAATAATGAAAGAAGTTCTCCTATGGGTGCAGTGTTACCAGACAGCATCACACGCCACAGAGAAGCCATGGATGAAAGGAAGAGTCCATCAATGTGGCAAGCCAAGCAGTTGTCTTATTTTCTGAAATTGGCACAGACACCCCACCCTCCAGCAACCACCACCTTGATAAGTCAGCAGCCATCAGCATGGAGACAAGACCCTGCACCAGCAAAATGATTAGGACTTGCCGAAGCTCAGGGGATGATTAGCAATTTTTGGCAATAAAGTATATATTTTTTTAATTTTATTTTTTTCAGTGTTCCAAGATTCATTGTTTAGGTATCACACCCAATGCTCCTTCCAATACATGCCCTCTTTAATACCCACCACAGGCTCATCCAAATCCCCACCCACTCCCCTCTGAAACCCTCAGTTTGTTTCTCAGAGTCCACAGTCTCCCATGGTTCGTCTCTCTCTCTGATTTCCCCCCAACTCACTTCTCCTCTTTTTAATTAAGGTACATACCATTTTTAGGCACAATGCTATTACTACAGTATAGGGTACAGATAACTTTTATAAGCACTGGGAAACCACAAAATTCATTTGACCAGCTTTCTTTTGATATTTGCTTTATTGTGGTGTTCTGGAACTAAACCCACAAGATCTCCAAGGTATGCCTGTAATGGGAGGAACAGACAACAGTTAAAATCTTAGAGGAGAGGAAGTCTTATGTTTAAGGCTAATTCATCCTGAAAAGAGACCAAAGGCATGAACTAATGCTTCAAGAGATGTTTATGGAGCCTGGTGCTCTGTTTGCTTTTTATACACTAATTGGCCAATTTATTGGGTTGCCAAGATGGCAAGTTTATGGATTAAAAAATATATATAATTTACTAGCAAATGTCATCTGTGCTGTATTTGAGTTGCTCTTTTTTTTTTTTCTTTGAAAAAAGTTAAGCTTAAGAAGAAAAGTAAAAATTACAGGAAATAATTTGCAAATTGATGGCATTTGTGAAGACTTTTGAAAGAGCAGGGGAGTGGAGGTTGGGACCGGCTTCCCTCCTCCCTGTTCAATGACTGTCATTGTCTCACTGGGGAGACTAGTTTCTGTATTTTGCTGAGCTGGTGTGAGGTGCTGCGAATGAGTAAGCACCTTTGTTTGTGAATGTGTGCTGTACCATACATTAGCTAGCATCAGATGTGGCTCAGAGGGATGGGAAAGAAGGTTAGTGCAACTGAGAAATGTTTTATTTCTTGTATCGTAATTAATTTAAATGAAGAAGATTAAGCAATGTAAAATATTTTTCCATGAAACACAAGTTTGTTTCGGTAGGACTATATTAGGCTTTGTTGAAAAATGTGGCACATGAATGGCTATTTCTAAGGCTTAGTATGATAATAAAAGGATGTAAAATGTCTCACTAATACTTTGTAAAAGCATTGTAGGGGTACAGTGGATACACCAAACAACATTCATATTCAATGTCTACAATTGGATAAGTCTGGACTTACACATAAAACCAGAAAAACATCACCACGATCGGGGTATAGACATATCCATCACCTCCAGAAGTTTCCTTGTACTTGCTCTTTTGTGTGTGTGGTAAGAACACTTAACACAAGATCTACCCTCTTACAAAGTTTTGAGTGCAGTCTGCAGTATCGTTTGCTACTCCATATGTCATACAGCAGATCCCTAGAACTAATTCATCTTGTAATCTTATGTACTATTTTGCAAGGAGCATATTTTAGCTGCACTGGGTTAAACAAAATCTATTATTTAAAGTTATTTCATTTTTTTTCTTTTTGTTTTTTTAATGTGGCTATTAGAACATAAAACTAGGGGCGTCTGGGTGGCTCAGTCATCAAGCGACTGCGTTCGGCTTGGGTCGTGATCCCAGGGTCCTGGAATTGAGCCTTGCATTGGGCTCCCTGCTCTGTGGGACGCCTGCTTCTCCTTCTCTCACTCCCCCTGCTTGTGTTCCTGCTCTCGCTGTGTCTCTCTCTGTCAAATAAATAAATAAATAAAATATTTTTTAAAAAAAGAACATAAAACGAGATGTGTCTAACAGTATACGTTTATTGACAGCGCTGGTATAAAATGTCCTAAAAGTATAAGCCACAAGCTCTCCAGGTAATGGAGGCCTTTTCCGGGTATAAGGATTATGGCTGCCCAACCCCACCCCCACCTCCACCCCCCCCCCCCCCCCCGCCCCTGCAGCTTTTCTTTGGCGTTAAGCTTCTCATGTGTCTATGACACCGAACTCTCTTACCATTTGGGGGCTGAGAATAAAAGGCACGAATCCTATAACAGAAGAAATGTTCTCCAGAGTTGAGTTTTGCTTTGCTTTGATTTTTGACCCAGACTTGGCTCTTTAGTGTATTTGTCAGTTTGTTTGTTTTATTGAGGCCCAAAGCATTGGATTTTCTTTCAAAATGGCAGGAAGAGGGTAAGGGTGGGACCCAAGGAGGAAACAAAACAAAACAAAACCCGGTGGCCCCGTGGAGAACCGAGTGAGGGTGTGGCTGGAACTGTGTTGGCAGCTGCTCCTGGAGCCCAGAGACAAGGGATCAGGTGGAGGACAGCCTGGGGTGGAGGCCTAGAGTATGGGGATGGGGAAAATGCTAAGCCAGAGGAGCGAATGGGGTTCCCAACACAGGGGCCAAGACCGGAGAGGAGGCCAAAAGCAGCGGGGCCAGGGAATCACGATAGAGGCGGGGACAAATCTCCACGGTGAAAGTCTCATAAATGAGCTGCCACACAGGGTGAGGGGCAAGCCAGATGGAGGGCGGTCGCATGGGGCAGGGTCGTGTGTAGTCAGAGGTGTCCTCCCAGGGCCCAAGTCACTCCTGCCTAGTGAGAGGATTTCACCACACATCCCTCGTCTGGGATACTCTGGCTGCCCAGCTGCGGACAAATGGGTTTACTTCCTCAGCCCTAGTATTCAAAGCAAACTCTGTTGGGCTGTCTTCAAACTGGTTGGTGGTGTGGACTTTTTTTGGCTCCTCTTCACAGATCACACAGAAGTCTGGCTTATTTGTTTGTCGCTCCGTCCTACTGGGCTGAAACTGCCTTAATCGTCTCTCTGTGGCCAGCGCTCAGCAAGGTTGTAAGCGACCAACGAGTAGCTCGAGTGGTGGGCGGGCAGTGGACAAGGAAGCGGAATTAGGAAACCATGTCACTCAAGGACATGTAAAATCCCGATACTTTTTTAAAAAGTTCCCCCCAGCACCTTTGGGAACACACAGATACTTAAATATTCATATGCATACATGTACTGAAGCCCAGTATATGAAATAACGTCTTGATTTCGGTGTCAGTCTGGGTGAGGGGCCCCCACTTTTAGGATGCCCTGGGGAAGCTGTTTTCAAGAGCTATTTGCAGCTGGATTGTTCCCTGACTCGATGGAGCTAAAACTCTTCCAGAGAAGTGAACTGTCCTCACAGAAAGAGCTGAAGGAAACACACCAAGTTTCTTGGCATGATGCTGCCGGGCAGGCTGCAATAGATTAGCTCTGCCCTTAACAACAAGTCTCACTGGGCCGATGAGAGATGTTATGGAAACGTATCAAGGGAAAGAGGACTCCAGCTTCAGCTGGCCAGCAGACCATAGGGTAATCACTGCAATGAAAATCCTGAACCAGCACCAAGACTCACAAAGCAGCTTATTATAAGGATTTAATATACAGTATGCTGGAGAATCTGGATAGCTCTGGTAATGGGATACGGAGCCTTGCTCTTCTCAGTCCCTAGTTCGAATTTGGGTTAAGTCCATTTCAACTAAAATTAGTTGCCATTTGAGACACTTTGGAGGCCTTGGCAAAACAAGCCCGTCACCTCATCCCGGCTACCAGGGGAGCTGACCTCACACGCAGGGGCTACCTCCCCAAGGAAAAAGCCCAACGGTTGTCATGCTGTAGGTTTCCTTTTAGACCACAGATCGGAGTCCCACCAACATTATTTTAAAAGTGCTCAAGCCCCAATCTCCAACTCTGTGACCAAAGGGTCCCTCATTCAGTTCTAGAGAGTCAAGATTGCAAAGGTTAAAAACAATGCAAAACAACAACAACCCCTCTTCTAAGGCAAGTCTAGTTCTTCATTCAGACTTCTTTAGGAAAGCAGCCTGGTAGCTTGATAATTAGAAGCTACTGTAGAGATCCACGTAGATCCTTCCCCACCGGGCACGTCCACCCGCATTCACGTGGAGCGGAAGCTTCCGGGGCAGCCTTCTTGGAGGGCTGCATGTCCCTGTGAATGCCTGTCTTCCCGGATCCTGCTCTGTCTTGCGTGTCCAGCCTATCAAGTGGCTGAATTTGTGCAGCAACAGGAATAAAAGGAAGTCAACACAGTCTTGCTATCTCCCTCCATCTGTAAAGAAGGTTCTTGTTTGTCTGCCAGCCACAACCCACGTTGCCACATCCTTGTTTTGCAGAATGTCAGGAAATAAGAAGTTACCAGAAAAGTGCCTGAGAGCACCATAGTGCAGGAAGATGCTAAATTCTCGGGGACACCGAAGCTCTCTAGCACTGTTGTTCCGTCCACAGTCCAGAACCTCTCTGCCTGCCCTTGGTTCAGACTCTTTCCTGCACTCCCTCAGCCAGAAAAGCAGAGTTGCAGGTAGAACTGGAGAAAAGGCTGGCGTTCCTGTGCTTGTGGGCTCCTGGGTCTCTCTGTGTTCACTGCCATCATCTGGCATCTGGACTCTTTCTCGTGGCTCTAGGCGCACAGCAGATACACTAGTTATAAAAATTCTCTCTGACTGCCGTGTTCCTGGAAACCAAAATCTAGATGTATAGATGCTTTCTGGATTGAGCAGCCACAATTGTGACTGCCTACCTTACATAGAGGTAGGCAGTCACACCTACACCCCTTCAGTGTGTGGGTTTCTCTTTCATCTGTCGTCCTCTCACTCCAGAGTCACTGAAATGGGAAGAGAAGGGTGTGTGTGCGTGTGTGTGTTTTCCCCCAAACAAGTAACCAAAAGCCACACCACCGATCAGTGGAGGGACACCACCAAAAGCATTCCTAGACACGAGAGAGGAGGCACAGTACAGTTCTCTGCCGGGTCCTTGAGATCTTGTTCACTTTCCTTCACAAACCAACCAGAAATGAAATTCATAAGTAAAATAAGCTATCGTCAATACATTGTCTGAACCTAATGGAGTAGTAGTAAAAAGAAAGTAATGTGTATTTTAAAATGAATTTCAGTATAGCTATATACTCCATCTTCATGAGAGAAGAGATCACTAACCGTCACCTGACTGAGGTGTGTTTTATGGGCAGCATTGCTGCCACCGACATGTTTTTATGAAATCTCTGACGTGCTCCTTAGTTCTGAACAGAACAAAAGGTCATCGTCCACACTGATCCATTCCTTGAATATTCCTCATATGTTCAAGATGTGCAAGAGATACTTCGTGTAGACCTGAAGTGGAGCCGGGGTCCAGGCTTGGGTAATTAAGCAGGCTTTTCCCCTTTGTGAATGTCCAGCAAGGACTCAGAAGTCACGAAGGATGAAGGGAAATTCTCTCTATTGTGGGGCTAGACAGCAAAGTACCAGACACCCAGCAACCTTGCTTCCCGACACCTAAAGGCTAGGAGCTTCCCTCTGGAATTATAATAGTCCCAGATGTCTCCACCACTTTCCAAACCACCTCCACAAAAAACCACGGAGTTGGAATGTCAAACTAGTCCCTTGGTTCCTGGTGGAGTTCTGTGGTGTGTCCCTCCATAATTCACTGAATTCTTGTTCAATGTCTGTTGCACCCAGTAAATTATATGTTCTATGGGAGCCAGGGCCATTGCCTGTCCTGACACTGCATCTCTTGGCATGGACGAGGTACTCAGTAAGAGTCTGTTGAGTGAATCAGTGAGAAAATGAATGAATGAATGAATGAGTACTAGATAGTCGTCAAAACTGCATTGGTTTATAAGCACAGGCCAAGTGTATATTTTAATGCTTAAAGCAACTTGCCTTTAGAGATTTTACTTTAGGATTAGTATCTACTTATGTTAGGTATAAATGTAATAACTCTCATGGCATCTCGTGTGGACACAAGAAACTTCTAGCTCAATATCTGAAACGTCAGGGTGATTTCTTGGGTCAGGATAACAGGGCTTTGTGCCAGAGAGCTAATATGTAGAGGAAGCAAAGAAGCAGAGCCTCAAAGATCAAAATTCTTTCTCCTTTCCTGCCTCATTCCTCTTCTCTGTGGCTACATTCGGTCCGTTCTGCCTGGAGCCTTGCAGTGGCTTGTCACATCTCAGGCAGGATCTCGTGTCATGTGTACCATCTGGATCCTGACTCTGTTGGACTGGGAGTCAGGAAGTCTGGATTTGCCTCCCAGTTTTGTCATTAACTAGCTGTGGGACCTTACCAAAGTTTCTCCGCTTCTCGAAGTCTCTGCTTCCTTGTTTATAAAATAGAAGCATGGGACTAAGAGTTTCTGACTGTTCTTTCCAGCTCTAATACTGAACATCTAGTGATATTTCATACCTGGGAACAAACAGAGACAGGTAGACTCAAAGTTGTGAAAAAGCTAGAATGTGGTTTAAAAAAAAAAAAAAAAGCAAAGGTCGGAAACTGAGTTTTGCCTAGTTCACAAAGTACCCTTGGAACTTCACAGAAGGAAAAGGAAGAAAACAAGTCTGTTTAGATTGTGTGGTTTCTGTAAACTGAATTTAACTAATTTCACTCTCTGTCTAGAGAAGTTTTCTATTTCTTTTTGCATTACCTGGCAGATTTGTTGTGTGATGTATCCTTGTTTTTCTTTATTTTCAGTGTCAAAGGTAGGATTTAATAGTAAATCCTAAATGGTGGCTGCTACCTATCAGAAATGAGACCCCAGACTTCTCAGTGCTCATAATTACCAGTAAATAATCCCCCCCAGCAACTTATTAATTTTCTCCCTTTCAGAAGCCTTGAAACTCCGAGCTTCAGTTTCAAGATCAATTCCTGTAAACCCTATCGTATTTAAGCCTAAGCACATATGAGTTTAATACAAAATGTTAAAGAGCTATAATTTGGGGGTTCTAACATCATCTTATGGTTAGCCCATGAAATCAGGGAATTGCTTTTTCTGGAGAGAAAGGAACTGAAATGCATTCATGTGGTGACAGGATTTTATTTGAACAGTGCACGGTCTCCTGCTAGCCTTGCTTTTCCAAGAGGTATGGCCTGCACAGAAGAGGCTCTGTGGAGACAGAGAAGTGTCTCCCCAGACCCCCTTCAGCACCAGGTTGGGTCCACTCTTTTCCCAGTACCTACTGACCAGCTTCCCTCCCAGGTACTTCCCTCCCAGGTACTGCATCCTGGGGCTGCATGGGAACTGTGTCCACAGCAGGAACAAGGTCTCGCATGTGTTAACAAGCTCCTGTGCACAGAAAACAGCCTTACTTCTCGAACAAAAGGAATCAAAGAAAGAACAGAGTGTGGATTGTCCTGTTTCCTATATCCACCTGCCACAGGATCCTAAGTGGAGCAAAATTCAGAGAATCGTATTTGGAAGCTTTCTCATTCTTCAGTGACTTGAAATTGAGCCTGAGAGGGAGAGATACAATAGCACTCCCTGTGTGTGCGTGAGTGCATGTGTGTGTGTGTGTCTTGGGCCTGTAGAAGGGCCCAGGCTTTTGGAAGATATCACTCATCTCTGAACTCCAACAGCAAGACTCCGAGTACTTGAATATATAGAGAAATAAGAAATCCCTGGATGTAACTGAGAAGCCCCAGACTAGATTCTTCTTTAGCTTCGATGCAGAACTCACGCCTTTGTTACATCCCACTGATTGCCAGAGACTTGAGCCACCTCCTCTCTAGGTTATAAGTGGGTACAGGCAACAGTTATAGGGAATGTGCATCAAATAGGCCTATCCTCCAAGTCCTGGGGAAAAAAATGGAAGGAACTGATGGCTAAGGCTGCCAAAGGGCTAAAGCGTCAGTCTTGTCTCTTCCCATTAAAGTCCTTAAAAGCTTAACATAGTTTTCATTTTTCAGCATTAATTCAAATCTAAGTCTCCTGCCTTCCTCGAAAATCCCCTCTCCACCTTGAGTTGGCTGCTCCAGGAGCATCTTCCCTGCTATTATTAGTGGGTAATCGCTTAACATTTTCTAGAGGTAATTAACCTTGCCTTTGAAATGAAAGAAATCCCTAAATTGAGCAATATGATGAAAGCCATTCTTTCATGTAATTTAGACTCATCAGCCAAGTACATCAATTTCTAGCTCAAAGGCAGGGCTGAAGAATAAGCAGAGGAGATATTGTAAAGAAAAAAACTCAAGGTCTTAATACTGTCCGTCTCAATTCCTTCAGAACAGGGTTCCCGGGGCGGCAGCCGGATTGCAAGAGGCCAGTGGTTCTGTTCAAGTGCAACACAGTGACCTTGACAAAGGGCATCTGTTACAAGGAGTCCATGTCCAGCTGACAGCAGCATGGTCAGTGTTGCACGCATACCTGAAGGCTCCAGAAGTTCACTGAGGACTCCTGCTTCTGCATTAAAATGGAATGTCTTTTAACATTTTTAGGAAAACAAATGTCGTTTTGCAGAGCGCTCTGGGAGTCTACATGCAGTTTGTCAATCCCCGCCAGCATCTGTATGCACGCCTGTCTCACAATTAACTGTAAGTAGCTCCTTCAGGACCATAGGTTTTGAGGGGGTGAGATGCCACAGACAACTTGCTTGTCCCCGGCCTCCACCTAAGGCTGTGCCCAGCTGATTTCAGACTGATGGATATCAGAATTTTCCTCTCGCCAAGAGAAAGGTTTCCAAGATGGAGACTAAACAACATCCCCTGGTATCTCGTTCCAAAGGTTGGGAAAGTTCCGTGCCAGCAAACCACTTTGTGGTTGCATTAGACGCTCTCTGCTGCCCTGCGGTTAGCTAGAAGTCACTTTACCGCCGGGCTTTTATCGCCCAGCGGCTGCATTTAGCATTCTGGGTGACCGTGGCCCACGCCCCAAACCAGAGGAAGGCCCTGAGGGGCTTTTTGAGGACCATCCAGCAACCCTCAGAGATGCAGGAGGTCCAGATCAGATCTACAGACACAGATTTAAAAAAAAAAAAAAAAAAAAAAAAAAAAAAAGGAGGTCACTTTGGCGCCCTCTAGGGGCAGTTCATTGCCATCCTGTAGATTGTGAAATCTTTGGGTAATTTCATGTCAGTATGGAGACAAACATCTTGTTAGTGATTTCCTCATATGGCTTACCAGTACCCTTTCCTACATTCTTTTTGTTGATTATTTTACATGACCACAGGATCCCTTTTCTCATGGAAACTTCATCATAAAATCCCGTACCAAAGGGGGAAAAAACCCAACAACAACAAAATTAAAGCCAGAGACTTTGATTGTGTCTATCAGTTCTGTTTATTTTGATGCAAGCACTGAAGGCAGCTCTTCAGCCCTCCTTTTTAAATGTTTCCCATTCACAAACATGGGATCTGAGTCGGTTTCATTCCCCTTTAACAAATGGGGGCGCTCCAGGGGAGCAAATCTTATGATGCCTCATATTGAAAAGCAGGGTGTTAAGAGTCTTTCATTCTTGGCATCATTGGTAAGTTCCTTTGCTTCTCTGTGCCTCAGTTTTCTCAAGTGTAAAGTGGGTCAGAGAAGAGTGCCTTCCTCATGAGGGTGCTCTGAGGATTGAAAGAGATCATGCCGATAACGCACATCATTGTCCTTCACAGGTATAGAGAATCTGGGGCACTCAAGACAGGAGAGCACGGGAGACTCAGGAGTTACCTAACAAAGGCACCCACTTCACAGAGCTGTTGAAGGGGTTAAATGATTTAATGAAGGCAAAACACCAGAATAAAGTTTAGCATGTCCTAAACAACTGAAATCGATTCCTGTTGCAGATTTCCATTGTACAGTTGAGTACACTGCAACACATATCGGTTAAGTAAGGGGCTTAGGGAACTACATAGTCTGCAGCAGAGTCACGAATCCATCTGACTCCACCGCCCAGGCTTTTTACCACGATGCTCTCTCTATGCATAGTAACTATTACCGTCAGTAGTATTTTGACAGGGGAAATAATTTTCAGTAGGCCTGCTGTCTCCGACTAAAAAGAAGTTTCCAGTTCGTCAGCCCAAGAAGTGCATACTCTGAAGCATGAGCCCACTTCCATGAAGACACCAAAAATGTAACCACCCATTCACAAGTCTTTTGGTGGCGTGGGGAGAAGTTCTCCACATTTTTTTTTTTTTTTTTTTTTGGCAGTAAGAGGCTATTTTCTGCTGGCTGAGATACTGGACTTCATCTGGGAAAGTGGACATAGTTGATAAGGAATTTAAAAAGGGAGCATCCAAAGGGAAGCCAAAACACCTTCTTAGGGTCTCCCTGTCGAGGTGAACCCAATCGAAAGTCCTGGTAACTTCTAATGTTTCTCTAGAAGAGGCTCCAAAGCCACTCCACTTTCTTTTTCCTTTTTTTTTTTTAAAGACTTTATTTATTCATTAGAGAGAGAGAGAGAGAGCACCCAAGCAGTGGAGAGGCAGAGGCAGAGGGAGAAGCAGACTCCCTGCCCAGCTGGGAGCCTGACACAGGGCTTGATCCCAGGACCTGGAGATCATGACCTGAGCCAAAGGCAGGTGCTTAACCATCTGAGCCACCCAGGCTCCCCTCACTTTCTGATTCTAGCATGGAAGATGCTCCTTGCACCTCTGAGAAGGAATCTGAGGATTCTTGAAATTTCTGTTGAAATTGGATAGAGAAGTTCTAAGCTAACCAGCGGTAAAGTGTTCCTAATGTAGCCTCAGTAGAAGCGTCCCTGATGTAGGGCTTTCTTCAGCTCTCTTGGTCAGCATATTACCAGCTCTGCTATCTAAGCTGCTAAACCTCAGAGTCTCCCAGCTCAAGGATTTCCCATTGATTTTAGCTTCCAAAAACAGATTTCCCACAGCACCACCAGATTGTGACCGTGGGTGAAGTCTCCTGCTATTCTGCTTACTGTCTGCAAGTGCTGAGGCTTTGGAAACTCAAATCTTTGAGGCTGTCTTATTTTCTCTGAGGAACAGAGCTAAAAGAAGACGGTTTGTTGTTTTAGGGAAGACACTCATTCCTAAGAAATTTCTAGCTATTGGGCAGCGGAAAAAAAAAAAAAACTGTTTTGGAAAAAGTTTTTCTGATGTTGAAGTGGTACAAACATGTATTTAAAGGAGATGCTTTTCTCAGAGGTGTTGCTGAGATGTATGCCTGTATTTGAGCTCCACTTGGCTCTGAGACTTCCCCGTGCATTCCCATCCCTTCTTTAGGCAAGTTGGTAAAACACTTCATGAGTTAGTTTCTTCTTCTTCTTCTTTTTTTTTTTTTTTAATGCTATATAAGTAGCGAGGCCCACTGGTCCTGAAGCAAAACTACCTGAAAACTCTGTTTTCCTAGGAAGTGCTTTCCAGGTAAGAGGAAGAAGTTTTCAGGTTGAGATTTAGACTCTGGAAGACTCCCTCCTGCCCAGAAGCGGTCATCCCTGACAATGACTGCAAACAGCAGCAGCAGTGAGACCAGTGATAATGCCACTTACACTGGCCTCTATAGTAGTCTTTACTATGAAAAGTTCAAGTGCCGTGTGCAAGGCTGCAGACGATCCTCAGGTGTGTTTCTGTTCCCATTAACAGACAGAAAACTGAACTTGCAAAGGTGTCTGTCTCACTGAAAGGCCGAGAAGAAGTCACTCACAGGAAACAGGAAAACAAAATAAAACAACTTCAGTACTTTTATTACACGTCAAAATTCCGAGGGTAGGGTTGTATACAATCGAATCAGCTTTTGAAGAGCAGGTTTGCCTGCTAGTAGTGTATTCATTCATTCATTCATTCATTCATTCGATGTTCACGGAGTACTCATTACATGTCAGCTGTTGATCAGGGAGTGGGCCGCAGCGTCCCTAAATTCACAGAGCTTCCATTCTGGTGCCTAGAAACAAACAAACAAGAACATCAAAATAAAATATCAGGTGGACATAAATGTTGTGGGGAAGCAAAGGAAGGAAGCTAGGAAATGCTGAGGGTCTTATTTCCTACGGCACGGTCCAGGAAAGCCTCGACAGGCAGGAGGCGTTTAAGCAGGACTTTGAAGGAAGCTAGGGCTCCTTGAGAGTGGTTAAAGTAGAATTTTCAAAAAGCCAAAAAGCCACTCTCACTCATATAAATAGAAACCGAACGTATGTCAAAGATTCATTCTGCTCAGTAATCAGCAAAGGAATAATAAAAGGTTAAGACTGGTTCAAGCGGCATTAAAAAATGTGGCATTTACAGGAAGTTTAAAAGCAGAGTGTTCAACGAAGAAAGACCGTTAGAGACAAAGCTGGTTCATGTCCTACTAGATTCTATATCAACTCTAGTCTCTGAAATTCTCTAACAGACAGAAATTATTTGGTCTCTCCTGGAAAAAAAAATCTACAAACTAACAAGAAACTTCACTCCATCTAAGACTTTTAATCAACAGTAAACAGTGAGTCAGAGAGAGTCCATTCCCCTAAATCGTCCAGTGGGGAGCCTATGAAACAATGTACCCATAGCACATTAAAAAGACACACTGCTCACCTTATTTTCTAGTTTTGCTTTTTTTTTTTTTTCTTTGATTTTTTTTTGTTGTTGTTTGGTTTTTTGTTTTTTGTTTTTGGTGTTTTTTCTTTACAAAGTCAAGCAGATAGCTGGAGGACGAGCATTGCAGGCAGAGACAACATGAGTGAGTCGGCCCCTTTCCCTCCTTCCAGGAGGAGCCCCCCACCAATGCACACTCATACGTTCTTATTATGAAGTATGGTGTAAGTTAATAGCTGGGGGTAATCTGGAGAAGCTGGAAGATTTATACTGGAAAGAGAATGGACTTGAAGTTGGAAGTTGAGAGTAGGGAAATTTCAGAAGGTATTAGGGAGTCATGAATATGAAACGTGATGAATAAGAGGAGAATGGATTTGGACATTTTGCTACTTTTCTTGGGCCTGGAAAGGTAGTTCATCTACACCAGCCCCACCTTTGACTGTTTCCTGAGAAACTGAGCAAAGACATGATGAACTGGTTCCCATTACTTTTGGTTTGCTTGTTGGGCTGTGTTCTATAAGAGATGGGGCCATGGTGCTTCCTAGCTTCATGTCTGTCTATACAACCTTCCTCTAACTCTGAAACATTCACACTCAATAGGGTGTTACAGCATGGAGACATTGTCACTGTCATTGAGATGTAATCTCTGTTTTCCAAAACACCTCCTCCTCCCACACTTTGCGCTGCTTACAAACCCTCATGCATGCCTTCATGGTAGCTTCCCCACCACCGAGGGAACCAAGTATCTCCAAATTCTTTGCTTGGCCAACTGGATGATGAGACCATAGCAGCAGAGGTCTTTCAGCATAAGGAGCAGGTCTGGGAGTAGGAAGCGATTTTTTTCAGATGGCATTTATAGCCCCTCTGGGATATCCAGATAGAACTGTTATGTTGTTCAGTAGGCAATTTCCCAATTCTCCCATCCCACCCTTTTACCAATGGATAAATAGAGAACAGAGTGGGTTTCAGGCAACAGACAAGAACCTGAAGGAAGAGGAAAACAGCAGCACTGATGGATATGATTCACCCCCCACCAAGAAGGATAATATGGGGAGGGAGAGGGAGGAGGCAGTGGGGGAGAAAAGAGATGAGTTTGTGACCCCAGCCTCTTTGCTTTTAGAAAGAGGCTCTTGCTCCCAAACATTGTCTTCACACTGCTTGCAAGCCCACCAATCAGAAATTCATTTAGGTTAATATTCACATATCCTGAAATGATTAAGAAGACCACCATTTGGTTCAATAAACACTTGTTTAGTTCCTGATTATACTGAAGTTCATGAGAGAGTAAGTACAGAACCATACTTTGGAGACCCCAAGTAAAAAGGGCAAGTGCAAAGGGGCTTGGATAAACGATCCTTGAAAAGGATGCTGACCATTTTCATTCTGGTTGCAACTCAGAGTCCTGAAGTCAAAGAAAGCCAGGCCAGTTATGTGACCCCTGGATCTGAGCCCTGGCCTCAGGCAATAGTACCTCCAGGGCTTCCAAAGCTCAAAACTTGGTTTTCTCTTATTCTGTAGTACCAGGCTATCAGCTCCTTCATCCTAGATATTGGGAAAAGCAATGTAAATTTCCGTGCAGGTCCCCACATGTATCCTGGGGGGTGTTTTCAAATTTCATCCAGCTTATATGGCACCAAGAAGTATTGTGTTCTCTCTCCCATCTTCAAGGTCAAGAATTTGATTCCTGGTTGCTGAGAAAAGCCAGATTTCTCCTAGAAGGAAATATTTTTGTTAGAGAAGTCTGTGTCAGATTATTTCGTCTGTTAACAGCAGAACCAGAAGATAATGAGGACTATTTGACAGAGACTAGCATTGACAAATGGTACACATTTTTGAACTCATTTCAAAGTACAAACTCCTATTTCATTTCATTTTCTAAGGCTCTGAATAACTTATAGACAATTTAATTGCCTGTATTTGGAATAGGGAATTCCTAAAATGCTGAGTATAATATTTGGATTTAAAGAAAAAGACACCATAATAGAGGCCATTGTTCAAGTAAGTAGAGACAGGTTCATGTATTTCAAACCCTGGATGAAATATAAAGAAGATCATTGAGTTCTAATTCGAAAGAATTCCACTGAAAGACTCAGAAAACAATCCACTGCGAGAATATGAGACAGAATTATAATATTTACCGGACAATTGTTTGCTAAGAAGCATTTATTTTATATCAATTTTTAACAAGACTGAACTGTCAGATTGTTTAAAATTCCATCGGAAAAATTTGGATTATCACAAAAGTGTTTACTCTTTTATCCTTCCATGTATATTGGATTACTCATGGAAGACAATGGAAAGAATCTGAGAAATGCTGGTTTTAACAGCAACTGAGACTCCATTTCAGAAATATTATAGACTATGTAAACGAAAGCAATTTTTGGACATGCATTAACGCAGCCGTAATACCACTGGTGCAATGTAAGACACCAAAAAATGAAAATTTCCAGCACTATCAGCAGAGATTATTCCTTGGAAGATGATGGTAGAAGTGAAACATGCTTCCCCTATATCAACCATGCTTGCATAGGAAAAAAAAGTTATCTTCATCTTGTTTTGCTAAATATCACCATTAGCTCCAGCAGCATGACTGAGAGTCTGTTTAATAAAATAAGACCTTTTAAAGTCATCCTGGAACACTGGAATTATCACCTATGAAGACACTGCAGTCATATATAACTTAGATCACTCGCTGAATAGACTTCCCTTAAAAGCACGTTTAGGACGACAAAGCCAAACTTCCTCTTGGTATTAAAATCACCTTTGATCATCCATTCTAATACCAAACAGGCATGTCCACTTTTTTTTTTTTTTTTTTTCTGTAAGGTCTGAGTTTCAGGGACACAGGTAACTTGTAACAATGCAACACTTCTCAACTGCACGAGGACCCCCCGGGGGGTTGGGGGCCACAGACTGTGGGGTCCCGCCCCCACCGCGGCTGCCTCGGTGTACCACAAGCGGGGTACAGAAGGCATTTCTAAGGTCATGTTGACGCTGCTTTCCTGGGAACCACACTCTGAGAACTGCCGCACTGAAGGACTCTGGGTAGGAACTGTTAAAAGCAATTGTAGGAAAAAAAAAGTAATCTTACATGTGGGTCAGGCTGGTCTTGTGTAAAATGAAGAAAAACAAAAAATGAAACAGGCCTAAGCTTCCCCCTAAAGGCTCATTGGCCTCTCTGACGGCTGCCTCTAAACAGAGCCCTCTGCTTCCTGATTTCCCTTCGCTCTTTCCTACGTCTAGTTCTCGGAAGTGCTCACAGAGCCTGCTAGCTTCATTTACCCTACAATGTACATGGCACATAGCAGTTATTCTTCTCGGGCACCTTTGCATTTTAACAGGGATCAAAAATTTAGACCCAATAAATGAAATCTGAATGCAAGGCGTCACTCTGTTACATTTGCACTCCATCACCCGCATTACGCCACAATGGTCTAAAAGACAAATCTCTTTGTGTTACTATCCAGTTCGAAGTCTTCCATGATGATTCTGCTCTTAGAGGCAAATTGTAAATGCTTAGCAAGACTTTCAGGCTTTTCTTTTCTTTTCTGTTTTTTAAAGATTTTATTTAGGGGCACCTGGGTGGCTCAGTTGGTGAAGTGACTGCTTTAGGCTCAGGTCATGATCCCGGAGTTGCAGGATCAAGTCCTGTAATGGGCTCCAGGCTCAGCGGGGAGTCTGTTTCTCCCTCTGACTCTCTCCCCTCTCATGCTCTCTCTCACTCCCTCTCAAATAAATAAAATCTTTTAAAAAAATACAAAAAGTAAATATTTTATTGATTTATTTGAGGGAAAGAGAGATAGAGAACAAGTGATGGGGAGAGGGAGGGAGGGAGAGAGAGAAGCAGACTCACTGCTGACCAGGAAGCCCGATGCTGGGGTCAATCTCAGGACCTGGACTTCCAGGCTTTTCAACCTATGCCCCTGCCTACCAGCTCAACCTCAGCAGCCACCTCTCCCTCCTCCCACTCTGTATACAATACTGCACTACGTCAATTTCTCTGAAAATGTCCTTTTCTCAGGATCAGCTCCATCATTTTGGGGACCCAGTGAAATAGAAAAATGCAGGACCCTTTGGCCATGATTATTAAAGAAGTTCAAGACAGCGACTGCAGAGCATGTGTCCGGGACCAGAGGCTTCCGAACACGGAGCCCTGTGTGACCGCTGGCCACACACCTGCAAAGCGGTCCTGACTATTCCAGGGACATTAATCCCTAAGTTGCCTCGGCACTTGTCTTGAGGTATCACAAAGAAACCCGTCAAGATGTATTATTTCCTTTTGCTCTGAGTCAGTATCTCCGGACTTGTTGAACTTCAAATGCAAGAAAGCACATGAGCCTCATCATGCCTTTACTCATTTTCCAGGAAAACTTGGATGTAGCCAGAGAGTACCAGGTCCCACTTTGACCCTGGCACTGACCTGTCATAATCTCTCCCTCTTTGGTACCTCTGTAAGGTACTGTTCCTTCCTCCGGAAATGCCACTTACCGAGTCTCGGGAGAAACTCCCTTACCGGGCTTCAGTCTCCTTTGTATGAGTATCTTATTCACTAAGGCTCCAAGCTACGCCTACGCCAAGGCATCTCCATCTTTGTGTCTATAGAATCCAGCACGATGTCTGGATCGAAGGAAGGACTTCAGAATGTTCATTAAATGAAAGAAGGGAGGTCAGCCATCCTAACCTTTCCCCCTATTTCAAAACCGGTTTTGTGGGAGAAAACCATTTCTAAAGCTGAGAGGTAGCTTAAATGTGACTCAGTCTTCCCGATTTACGAGGGTAGGTCGTCAATTTACTTCTAGTTACCACGAAGGGAGGAGGCAAGAACTGAACTGCTGCATCTCTGGAACCTAATCGAAGAGGGTGTCACACACACACACACACACACACACACACCCCGCCCCGCAGAGACGTGTTCGGTCCTGCTCAGTGGAGGAATCGGACATGAGAGAGTTTGAATCACCAAGGATGCCTTTCCTAGACTGGCTTCATATGGGAACTTCTATTGTTAATTCAAACATCAGGAGCCGTCTGAGGTCTGCAGTCGGCTCCCCTGGGCTGATCTAGCTTGTGGTTGAGATGTCAGTTTTTCGCTGCTCCCCCCCCCCCCCCCGCACCCCCCCCCCCCCGGGACTTCTGACTCCGCACCGACGTTCTCCCGTGAGTGGGTAGCGAAATACCTTACAAGCTGAAATTCAAACCGATAAAGTCTGCTTTTTGTAAGTTTATGGTTTATCTATGAATTCCATGTACCCAAGCTATCTTCATCCCTGGTTGAGGCAAAATTTGAGCATTGGCAGGATATCATATTTACTTAGGTATTTTGCTCCAACTTGCGGGCATATACTATTCTGGGCACATTATGAGAGAAAATCCAGGAAGCTTTTCTTTCCAGTATAATCTTTTTAGTTGTTTTTTAGCCATTGGTATAACTCTGTCCTTGCAGGCACTGGAGGATTGAAGCAGCAACTGGTCTTGTTTTTTGGGGGGCGCGGTTGCGGGGAGAAAAGAGAGCCCATTGTTCCTGACTTCTCGGTAGATTGCTGCTTCTTCTTTCCCTTCCGTGTCTCCTGAAGTAGGTGGGCTTTCACTCCCTCTGGAAGCAGGTGCCTCCAACCCTTGGAGCTCACTAACGAGCTGGGACCAACGGTGGTCAGGTTCAGACATGGATCTCAAAAGACAAAAAAGTTCTCAGCATTAGATGCTTCTACAGCAGACATCAAGGCCTGAATCGCCATTCCGATGGGCACATCTGGCCACCTGCTCAGAGAGCAAATCCCAGCCTGTCTATACCATGCTGTGAGTCATGGAGTGGCAGGGAGCCCGTGAGAAACTCTTCATGGAACCAGAAGTGGGGCTCAAGGGCAAGGCAACTTTATCTATCCTTTGGATGTTAAGGGTTCAGTATTACTTTTAGCCCGTTGAGTGGACTTCTTCATTCCTTCACTCCAAGCTTGGTGTGTGCACTCCCAAATCCAACTTTTGCTTGCTTGGAGACTTAGTTGCAGTTGACAGTTTCATAGACTTAGAATCAGGACCCTCAGGGTTGGGAGGGGGTTCAGCTGGTTGTACAGTCTGTCCCTTCTGACAGCTGAGTCTGCTTTACCGCCCCATACTACCTTTGCCTCAACACTACCAAGGACAGGAATGGACTACTGCCCAAGATCACCCACTTCATCCTTGAGTAGCTCTTTCAGAAATACCTTCTTTTCATAAACCAGATGTCAGCTTGGCCTTTCAGATTTAAATGAGATTTAAATGAGATTATTTTGATTCTCATGCCTTATGCAGGAAGTCATTCACAAGCCTTTCAGACTCCCTGTCCATCTTCGATGTCTGGGCAGGAGGCTGTTCCTAAGTGTCCTGGCCACCTCCAGCTGAGGCTGAATCACTCCGTGTATGGAGCCCTCTCTTTTCTACACCCGTCCTCCTTTGGGCTGTCACCTTTTCCCCTCCACTGAGCAGTTCTTTTCTTTTCCTGCTGGGACATTCCACATGAGCCTATCTCAAACACAAGGCCCTGCTAGTGTGTGTGACATAATTAAGGCACTGGCTGGAATTAACAGTGTGGCGACCAGTCAGGTTAGGATGAAACAGTACACGTTTCTATTCTTCAAAACCTCTCAGCTACCTCATCACCAGGACCCCACTTCCTGGCCACATTTCTCTATAGCTTCCACACCCCAGAATATGCTGTGCCCCCTCTTTTCTTCTAACTCCTCTCTTCTTCTGCCAAATTTCTTGCTCATGTTCCAAATTCTAGTTAACTCACTCTGTAGAGAAGTTTGGTTTTGCCTTTATCTTCTAGACCTTGACCTTGGGACCTCATGGCCCAAACCCAGGGCAGTTAACCAATGTGTTTTCCCAAAGACAGCCCGCTCTCTAAAAGTCTTGTGCCAGATGTTACCCTGTCCCCACACAGTTACGCAAAGTCCAGGTCTGACTCCCTGTCGATTCTCTCAAGTTCATTACAACCTGCCCTTCCTTGGCAGGCTTCTTGCTCTCGAGTCATTGCTATGGATGGGAAGAACACAGGCTTTGGAATGAGACCAGAGTCTGAATCCCAGATCTACTACTCATCAGTGGTGTGACATCCATTGGGCTAACTTTTCGAGACCATCTTTCCCAGCTATGAAGTGGTGATAATTATACCATCCACAGGATTTGTTTAAAAATGTGATCTTCTGGTACATAATAGACACTCAACAATTTTTATTTACTCTAATTAAAGTAAAATGAAATGGAGACCAGGTTTAAACATCTCCCAAGCAGACAGAACCGTTTAAGCCAAGTAAGCAAAACTCAATCTGGCTTATTTTTAGGAGCATCCATGGAACTTACTTTAGGTTATTTCTTATAAATGCCACTGATAATCATCAAAGAATCTTAAAACATTTTCCTAAAATGGTATAAGATAAGCACTTTTAACCAATCCCCTGCCATCTGGAAACCCCCACTATAATAACCAATCATTGTGAAGGTCAAGTAACTTTGTCATTGTCATTTTCTAAGCTGTGCCAGAACATCGTGCCCTTGAGCTTCATCGTCCTGGGTTTGAAGTGCCCCTGATTGTTCCAGTCCATCTCTCACTCAGTCAAATATTCGTATCAAGTCAAGCTCTGTAAATTTTCTTTCAAAGCTTTTCTTTTCCTTGGCCTCAAAACCCTTCAGCACTGCTGTGGATGAACCCTCTCCAGCCCGGTTTGTTTGTTTAGACGCCTGACCCCTATCTCCTTGCTCTCTTGGTTCTCTTGGCATTTCATCTGGTCCCTGCTTTCATCCCCAGCTTTGGCTTTCATTAATCAGTCACTCGCACTCCTATGCAGAAGGGAAAGAAAATCTGCTCCTGCCTTTTCCTCTGTGTTACGATTCTGACTAACCCGAAAATAGCTTCGGAGATGACAGAGATCAAGTTATGGCTCGCAGGTATAACTGAGCTGTTTCCTAATTTCCAAAGGGCATCAGAAGTGCTGAGATCACCGTGAAGATGAACCCTCTTTTTGTCAGAGAGGACTGAAGAAAACACTGGCCTCCGTACCTCTTTTTTGGCATCTCATAAGTAAGCGCCTCTGTACTCCTGAAAAGAAAACAGGTCAGAGATGCCATAATGGCTCTCACAACCCAAATCTCACCAACATACAAGGTTTAAAAATCTTAAACAAACAAAATATCTTGCAACATAATCTCTGTTCTAGTGCTACATGACTCGGGTTTTAAATACATAAAACTCCACATATAAACCCTTAAGTGTAAAACGCTGGTAAGGAAATTGACACTAAGTAAAGATGATCACTTTTATGATTTATTGATCTACCATATAGGTTATCGGAACCTCAAAACTAACTCAGCCTCTGATGAGGTGGGAGTCTCCAGGATGGGAGTTACCAGAGAATGGACCCTCACCGACTCAGCCAGGCAGACACTCCAGGATGCACATCTTCAGATCTGGCGATTTTTTGGGTGTGGGGGAAGAGTTGCGTGTTTTCACTGGCGTTTGCACATCAGGGAGGCATTCTAAGAGAAAGCATCCTGGTTGAGCAGCTTAAAAGGACTCTTTGTTTTTGTTTTTGTTTTTTTAAGATTTTATTTATTTATTTGACAGACAGAGATCGCAGTAGGCAGAGAGGCAGGCAGAGAGAGAGGGGGAAGCAGGATCCTTGCAGAGCAGAAAGCCTGATGCGGGGCTCTGTTCCAGGACCCTGGGAACATGACCTGAGCTGAAGGCAGAGGCTTTAACCCACTGAGCCACCCAGGCACCCCGAAAGCAATTTCAGATGAGTTATTTGTCTCTTTACGGTCCAGATGATCATTTGCACAAAAAGCATAAAAATGAATGCCAGTATTAGCTGGAAACCAGGTCTGGCTACTGTAACGAAAGTCAAAATAATTGCGACTTAATAGAGGCCGGATTTTTTTCTCCCTCGTGATATGGTCTAACCTCAACCTGTCCAGAGCGGAGAAGGCAGCTCCCCAGTTTGGGACCAGGCTCCCCAGATGCTGTTTGGCATCTTCAACACTCATCTGTCACCTCAGGGCTAAACTCTTCTCAACTCTTGCCAGTGAAAAAGGAGAAGGCGAAGCGGAGGGCACAATCTTTCCCTTTTTCGGGTGTGAACTGCAAGTTGTTTACATCTATCTGCTCCCACCCCATTGGCTATCACACAGGCACGTGGTCCCATCAATCTGTACCACCAACTGCAAGACAGAGCCTTTAGCAGGATGCCACGTGCCCAGCCAAGATTCAGGGCTTGTCTTGCTGACAAAGAAAAAGAGAATACATACTCAAGGGGAGCTAGCAACTATCCTTATGGTTTCCTGTGAGCTTCTGCTAAGATAGAGGTGGAATGTTTGACAGAAAGTCAGGGTTCAATTGGTAGTAGTTAAGTGTTGTGTGTTTTTTTAATAATAGGCAAAAATTTAGAGTGGTGGATTTGATTTCAGTCTTGATATAGAGACAAAAGAAAAAGGTACGTGTGCCTTCACACTTGCACGCAGAGACTCCCAGTGTGGGTCTGATTAAGAATGGCTAAGGTTTGGGGATAAAGTGACCGTCACTGCCTTGGCCTCCTGGTCCTGCTGGGTTTTAGGGAGTGAAAGCTTGGCCCTTGAGTGAGGCCTCAACCTTGCCCCATCTCCCAGCCAGTCCTGATTAGGTTATTGCTGGTGGAGTGTGTTGGGGGGAGTCCAAATTGCATTTCCCTCTTAATGCTCAACTCATTTCTTCAATTCAGGCATCTGGGCTTCTGAGGAATTTCATCCCCTTCTCCATGGTCCAAACATACCTCATGAACAAGGCTCCCCAAAACATCACACAAAGGAATGTTACCCACATCTCTTGTATACACTGCCATGCTGCTCTCATTATCTTTCATGCAAGGATTCTCTTTTACTCAAGTTCTAAGAACAGGAAAAGGGCAGGGAAGGGAGGGGTGGGGGAAGGGGACAGGGTAGGATAAGGGAAGGGGAGAATAGGAAGATAGTAGGAAGCGATGCCAAAGAGATATACATCCTGCATTGAAACCAAGCCAATAAGCACACACGGCAGTGGGATTCTGCAGTAGTGAGGGGTCACATGGCAGTGCTCCCTCACTCCGGATCACAATCTGAGAAGATCGAAAACACATCCTACTGCGCTGGGAGAGAGACTTGATAGCGGTGGTAGGGGAGGAGGGTGAATCACGCATCATTCCATGCTCAGATGATTCTTATTCAGCAGGACATCCAAGAATGACATACCCTGAGTGAAAACTTACTTGACATTTTGGCAAACTACTAAGTTCAAAAATAGCATTTCACGGACAATGAGAAAAATTTCAAACTAAACTGTGGAGCAGTCACCCTGTGGGATGCTATTTTACGATAAGGAATACTATTTTACAATAAGTGTCTTTGGGGCTTTCCCTGTCAAAAAATGAAATAGTCTGACCAGTTAGAGCAGGACTCACTAAGGGGAGAAATTTCACATGGACTCTTTGACTAATGATAAAATAACAATATAACTCAATGTAAGAGATTCAAGGGATCTAAGTGGGTCTTTTTTTTTTTTAAAGATTTATTTATTTAAAGATTCAAGGGATCTAAAGATTTATTTATTTATGTGTGAGAGAGAGAAAGCACACATCCTAGTGAGGGGAGGGCCAGAGGGAGAGAGAATCCTCAAGAATACCCCACACTGAGCATGGAGTCTGACACTGGGGGCTCAACCTCATGACCCTGAGATCCTGACCTGAGCTGAAACCGAGGTCCGACCTCAACCAACTGAGCCACCCAGACACCCTTGGAACACAGTGTTTTATAGTTAAGAAAGCTTCAGACTTGCTTTGCCATACGCTCAAACAGTGGCAGAACCACAACTAAAACCTAAGCACTGGAAGCTCCTACGCCCGTGAGCCTTGTCTGGAACGTTCTGACATCAAAGGAATCTCTTATTCTGTAAAGAAAATATCTCCTGTGGGAAATCATTAATATGTCCTTATGCTGATTTTATCAAAAAAGGGTGAGACCTGAGATGGTGAAACAAATTCTAAGGGCATAAACAATGTCATCCAACTGTTGTATAACGACCACATTCCGGAGGAGTTTTCGGAGTGACAAACGACTTCAAATAAACATTTGGTTCTGGCGGCACATTTTGTAAGTGGCTTTAGAGGAAATGTGGAACGCAGAAGAATGCAGAAGAGACTGGTGATCTCAATAGGCTGGGAATGAGGAAAACCCTCTGTTAAATAACGGGAGCCGAGAAAATAAGGTAACGTTTAGGAAATCCCCCTTCCTATCTGAGTGAGACAGTAGGGACTACCTAGACTCAGGAGATTGTCCTGTTAAGTGAAGAGCTGCTCCATTTGACCCAAACGCTGTGGCACGGATGAGCATGCATGTGCAGAGAGTGACAGGTGACCACCCTATCTGTAAGGAGAGCGAGGAGGAACTGGCAGGCAATGGGCTATGGGAAGCAGCTGAGGGGAAAGTACACTGCACAAGGATTCAGATGACTTGGGTCCCAGTCCTAGAACTGTTGCTAGTTGTCCAAGCTGTGCCACCGCAGGCAGGTTACTTAAACTCTTTGGATGGGCTTCAGGTTCCTACTCATAAAAGAAGATTTTGCTTCATCTTTGCCAGCTCTAAAATTCTGCTTTCCTGGGTTCACTCTTCAAACGCCTATAGCAAAGCTTCCCAAACCTCCAACCTGAGGCACCTTGGCCCCCCCCAGGGCACATGTGGCAATGTCACAGTTGGTTGTCACACAGTGGGAAGGTGCTACTGCTGTTGGCATGTGGTGGGGCAGGACAGGGATGCTACTAAACATCCCCAAATACAAGGGGAGCTCCCTACAACAAAGACTCATACACCCCAAAATGTTCATAGTGCTGAGATTGAAAAACACTAACTGAAAGGACCATATAATGACAAACCCATTTCAGCCAATTACTGTCATTTGCCAGATTGCTTTTTTAAGAGAATTTGAAAATTTTGATTTTTATGTAAAATATTCCCAATTAAAGATATAGATAGATAGATAGATAGATAGATCTATCTATCTATATATATATATATATATATATATATATATATATAAATAATATGCTCTAGGAGCCATATAAAATGGGGCCTTAGGACAAATCCTGTCAGCAAGCTATTGGTTTCTGAAATCTTATTTAGCCACATACTGTTCAAGTAATTAGTGTAGCTTCACTGAAAGTGTGGATTCTTTTCGTCTGTGTCTGATTATCTGAGCCAGAGCTAAACAGGTCATGGTTAATCCATGTGTGTGCTCACACAACGTGTATGTGATGGAGTGGATAAAAACACTACACGGAGTGTCCAGAGACATTCCTACTACCATCTGGGTAAGGCTGGAGTCAGAATCCTTACATTTTCTGAACAACAGGATCTCCATCTTTGAGGAGGGTATCGATACCCTTTCTGTCTACTTCTCCAGGTTGTCACAGGGTTATAGTATCTTGGAGCTAGAAGAGAACTTCAGAAATCACCTAAGACACAGTTATACCCAGAGAGGGGACACGACTTTGCCCTTGAACTCAGTCCGTCAATGGCAGGCCCGCTCCTGAGAAGCCAGTATCTTGGCTCCCTGTCCCCGAGTTCTGGGAGAGTGAGGCGAAGGCAGGTGGTGTGGGCGGGAGCGCCAGATGTGTCTCTCTTCCAGAGGTGGTCTGCCAGCACTTGCTCTTCCAGCTGTGCCTGAGCTGCACCAGATGTGACCCAAGAATTAGATGAGAGGGATGGGAAAGCACCGTGAAGGCTGTAAGCGGCTGCCCTGTCTCCCAGACAGAAGGCTGGTACGAGTGTTCGTTTTCCTCCGATGTATGTACAAGCGCAGGCAACAATCTGGCCAACAGCAACGCACGCGTCCGGTGCTGGTCCCGGGGAGGCCTGAGCCCTCCTGTGACTGGCTCAGCCCCTGCACTGGGCCACTCTGAGTAAACCAATGCAAAAGCCCATCAGGACTCTTCTTTGTGGGCCCCTGAGAGGAGCAGTGTTGTCCCAGGGCCACCGGGACTGAAAGTGCAGTGTTCTTTCTGTATTCCTGGAGCTGGTGGCATCAGGAGTGAAATCCGCAAGGCTTACCAGGGTTTAGGGACCTCAGAACTCTTCACCCCACCACACTCCCTCTCAGCGCCTCAGATGCTTTCCTGCGTCCCGCGGGCTTCTGGCCCATCGGGCGTGGGGGGCTCACAGCAGGACAGCAGGGCTGTCTCCGCAGCTGCGCAGCCCATGCTCCCGGGCTGAGGCCTCAGAGCCCCTCCATCTTTGCTCAGCGCAACGGAGAGGCCCGAGTTTTGGCATCAGCATTCAGAGCTTTTTTTCTTCTTAGTGCAAAAAAACGGCTCCCACGTCCATTGTGAACTTGGCCACTGGTTGTGCAGGCCGCCCGGAGGGTGAGACAGAACGTGCTGATGCTGAGGCTGCCCCGGCAGGTTCCACATTTTTTAGGGTAATGATAGAGTTTTCGGTTACTTACAGGATGTAATTATAAATACATATTTGCAATAGAACCAGCCTGATGTGCTTAGTTTCCCATGAATAGCACACTGCACTTTGGAAATGCGCCGACCTCCCCTCTGAGGCCCTCCAGCCTGGATCTCTCTCCTCTGATTTTCCTTCGTTCTTCCAAATCTGTGCCACTGACTGGGGAACCACAGACCCTCTTACTCTCTCTCATCCCTTTATGTGTGATTGCAGGAAGAGTCACCTACTCTCCATTCTACCCCATACAAAGTATTAACCGTGAGAAACATCCGGACTTCTTCTATCCTTTTTATTCCCGTTGTGTAGGCTGATGTGTGGCATTTACTAGATTCCCAAGAAGCTTTCACGGTCGTTGGAGACGTGGAGGGTCAGGGACCCCATAAAGAGCATCTTGCTGCCACGTGAGACTGATACACACTTTGAAAAGTCAGACATGGGAATAGCAGATATAAAGGCCAGTCACTAACGAAGTTGGAATACAAACTGGGCGAGAGGCCGCTGAGTGTCATGGTGTTGACTGAGTGGGTCCTGGTGCCTGAGGCAGGCCTGTCACCGGCAGGGAGAAAACTACCCCCCAGGAAGCATGGAGGCAGGTTCTCAGGTGGAAGCTCATCTCTCACGGGGAGAAGGACAGAGTTTTCGGTCACCATTATATTTACCTCCAGTTTACCAATCTGAGAACCCTTGTAGCTGCCTTGAGGCCCAGTGACCAACAGGGCAGAGAGACACAGAGGTTACACTTGTGAAGCCTCCCTCCGTAAGGAAGGTTGCCTGAGAAGTCAGGGACGGCTGTTTCCCCCTTCACAATTAATTTTAAATGATGACAACATCCGAGCTCCTTTTTCAAATATCTTTGTCAAATTTCAACACACTTCCTTCAAACCTTATCCACATCCCAACACAATCTTCTGGCCTTACCATCCCCTCCTGACACAGGGAAAGCAAGAGTGATTTTATAACATCATCAGATGATCATATTATTAAGGGTACACTAACACTTCTTAATTTATTAACTGAACTAAAGCATTTCTTCAGTGGTTGCGTTGGTACAGACTGTAATTTGGCGACCTTTCCAGAGACTGGGGGCCTCAAGGAAGAATAGCTCTGAGCTGAAGCCTGGCTACCCCACAGAGAGTGGCCAGAGGGGCAACCTCTGAGAGCTTAATTAGGCCAGTTCAGGGGTTAGAATCAAAGCTGTCACCAACTAATTATGTGCTATACAGTGGCTAACTGAATGTCATAATAAAAATTTTTTAAAAAGTAAAAAATTAAAAGCTATAACCAGACTCTGTTAGGCTAAGGAAGCAGCATTACAAAGTTTGTAGTTTAGGTTTTTACTTATTTTTTTCTTTTCTCTATATAAAAGAGTTAGTTTTTTTTAAAGCAGTTTTTAAAATTTAATTTAATTTAATTTTTTTCAGTGTTCCAAGATTCATTGCTTATGCACCACCTCCAGTGCTCCATGCAATCCGTGCCTCCATAATACCCATCACCAGGCTCACCCAACCCCCCACACCCCTCCCCCCCAAAACCCTCAGCTTGTTTCTCAGAGTCCACAGTCTCTCATGGTTTGTCTCCCTCTAGAATTTCCCCCAACTCACTTCTCCTCTCCATCTCCCAGTGTCCTCCATGTTATTCCTTATGCTCCACAAGTAAGTGAAACCATATGGTAATTAAATCTCGCTGCTTGATTTATTTCACTCAGCATACACAGCAAAACTGGGAGGAAGGTACAGAGATGTCCCATGACCCCCTGACCCCCTCACCCCGCAACACATACACAGCCTCCCTGATTAGAAACATCCCCCACTGGAGGGTACACTTGCTGTAATTGATGAACCTACGTCGACACATTATAATCACCCAAGGTCCACAATTTACAGTAGGTTTCACTCTTTGTGTTGTACATTCTGTGGGTTGGACAAATGTATAATGATATCGATCTATCACTAGAGTATCATACTGAGTATTTTCAATGCCTTAAGAATCCTCTGTGCTGTTCATTACCTTCCCCTTCACTACCCCACAACCACTGATCTCTTCACTGTCTCCGTAGTTTTGCCTCTTCCAGAATGTCTCATAGTTGAAATCATAAAGTATGTAGACTTTCAGATTGGCTCCTTCACCTAATAATATGTGTTGAAATTTCCTTCATGTCTTTTCATGGCTTGATAGCTCATTTCTTCTTAGCGGTGAATAGTATTCCATTGTCTGGATCTACCACCGTTTATCCATTCACCTACTGAAAGGCATCTTGTTTACTTCCAACTTTTAACAATTATGAGTCAAATTGCTATAAACATCCCCGTGCACATTGTTACGTGGATGTGAGTTTTCAACTCCTTTGGATAAATACCAAGGAACACAGCCGCTGGACTATCTGGCAAGAGTATGCTCAGCTTTGTAAGAATCCACAAAGCTGCCTTCCAAGTGACTGCATCGTTTGCATTCCCACCAGCCATGAATGCTGCTCCACATCCTTGTCAGCATTTGACATTGTCAATGTTCCAGATTTTGGCTATTTTCATAGGTGTGCAGTGGTATCTCATCGTTGTTTTAGTATGCATTCCTCTGAAGACAAGAATGTAGAGCATCTTCTCATATGCTTCTTTGCCGTCTATGCATCTTCTTTGGTGATGTCTCTGTTAAGCTCTTTTAGATATTTTTTAATTGCATTGTTTGTTTTCTTCTTGTTGAGTTCTAAGTGGTCTCTATATATTTTGGGTAATGGTCCTTTATCCAGCACCATTTATTTTCCAAATTATTTTCTCCTAGTTTGTGGCTCATCTTCTCATTCTCTTAATGTTGTCTTTCACAGAGTAGAAGCTTTTAATTTTGATGAATTCCAGCTTATCAACTATTTCCTTCATGGATCATGCCTTTGGTGTCTTATCTAAAAAGCCATCACTACTCCAAGTTCACCTAGGTTTTCTTTTATGCTATTTCCTAGGAGTTTTATAGTTTTGTATTTTTACATTTAAATCTGTAATCCATTTTGAGTTAATTTTTATAAAGGGAGTAAGGCCTATGTCCACTCTTTTTTTTTTTTTTTTTGCCTGTGGATATCCAGTTGTGTCAGCACAATTTGTTGAAAAAACTATCTTTTTTCCTGTTTCATTACCTTTGCTCCTTTCCCAAAGATCAGTTGACTGTATTTTTGAGGGTCTATTTCTGTTTTTCTTTTTCTGTTCCATTGACCAATTTGTGTATTCTTTTGCCAATCCCACACTGTCTTGTTACTGTAGCTTTATTGTGAGTCTTGAAGTTGCTAGTGTAAGTCCTCCATCTTTGTTCTTCTCTTTCTCTCTTTTTTAAAAGATTTTATTTATTCATTTGACAGACAGAGATCACAAGTAGGCGGAGAGGCAGGCAGAGAGAGAGGGGGAAGCAGGCTCTTGACTGAGCAGAGAGCCCGATGCCGGGCTCGATCCCAGGACCCTGGGATCATGACTGAGCTGAAGGCAGAGGCTTTAACCCACTGAGCCACCCAGGCGCCCCTGTTCTTCTCTTTCAATACTGAGTTGGCTAACCGGGATGTTTTGCTTCTCCATGTAAACTTTAGAATTAATTTATCCATATCTATAAAGTAAACTTACCGAGATTTTGACTGGGATTGTATTAAATCTATAGATCAAATGGGAAGAATAGACATCTTGACAATGCGACTCTTCTTTTCTATGACATGAAGTATCTCTTATTTAGTTTTTCTTTATTTAGTTTATCAGAGTTTTATGGTTTCCTTCATATCATATGGATTTTTACTTACTTGTTAGAGTTATAACCCGAGGATTTCACTTTGGGAGGGTGCTGATATAAGTGGTATTGTGTTTATAATTTCAAATTCCACTTGTTTAATTTCGTATATTGAAATTGCATACTATGACCTTGCTGGAATTGCTGATTAGTTGCAGGAGGTTTTGGTGATTCTTTCAGATTTCCTACATAGATGATCATGTCATCTATGAACAAAGACAGTTTTACGTCTTCTTGCCCAAGCAGTATGCCTTTTATTTCTCTTTCTTGCCTTGTTGCATTAACCCGGACTTCCAGTATAATGTTGAAAGGAGTGGTTGAGACTTTGAGGACATCTAGGCCTTGTACCTGACCCTAGTCAGAAGAATTTGAGTTGCTCACCATTAAGTGTGATGTTAGCTCCAGCTTTACTGTAAATATTTATCAAGTTGAAGGAATTCCCCTCTATTCCTAGTTTGTTGAGAGTTTTTATGATGAATGTTTGTTGGATTTTGTCTACTGCTATTGCTGCATCTACTGATATGATCGATGGGGATATTATCAATAGCATGTAATGTGAAGATTATATTAATTGACTTTCAAATGTTGAATTAGCCTTGCGTACTTGGGATAAATCACACTTGGTCATCGTGTTTCTTCCCAAAGTTTTTTGGGTTCAATTTGCTAATATTTTTTTGAGGATTTTTGCATTTACGTTCACGAGAGATACTGGTTTATAGTTTTCTTGTAATGTCTTTGTTTGGTTTTGGTATTAGGGTAATGTTGGCCTCTTGGAATGAACTAGAAAGTATTTCTTGTGCTTCTATCCTCTGAAAGAGATTGTAGAGAATTGTATAATTTCTTTCTTAAATGTTTGGTAGAATTCACTGTGAGTCCATCTGGACCTGGTACTTTTTGTTTTGGAAGGTTATTAATTATTTATTGAATTTCTTAACTAGATATTGGCTTGTTCAGATTGTCCATTCCTACTTATGTCAATCTGGGCAAATTGTGTCTTTCAGGGAATTGGTACATTTCATCCATGCTATCATATTTGTGAACACAGGGTTATTGATAGTTTTCTTTAGCATCCTTTCAATATCCACAGGATCTGCAGTCATGTCCCCTCTTCGATTTGTGATATTAGTAATTTGTGTCCTCCCTTTTTCTTAGTTAGCCGGAATAGAAACTTATTGTATTATTGATCTTTTCAAAGAATTAGCTTTTCATTTTATCGATTTATTTTATTCTATTGATTTCCTGTTTTCAAATTCATTGATTTCTCCTCTAATTCTTTTTTTTTTTTTTTTCCATTTTGTTTACTCTGGACCTAACTTTGTCTTCTATTTTTAGTTTCCTATGATAGCAACTTAGACTACTGATTTTATATCTTTCCTTTTTAAATACATGCATTCAATGCAATAAATTTCACTCTAAGCACCACTTTTGTTGCAGCTCACAAATTTTGATGTGTTTATGTTCTAATTCTTAGTGGTTCCAAGAAAAAGCTTAGACATTAAGAAATTTAATGAATTTGGTGAATGAATCCTGGGGTGATAACCTTTGTGGATGAGTAAAGTCTCCCAAAAGTAGGTTTTACTTTCAAAGAGTAAAGGAAGAAAGAAGGACGTTGTATCTAGGAAAGAAAAGTAAAACTTGGGACAAGAAATAAGGTTAGAAACTGAGGTGGATATAGTATCCTGTCTGGAAAGACTTAATTTGGGAGAATTTTTTTGGACTCTGGGAATATTAAGTGGATGGTCAAACAAACAAAAACCCATTAAAAATGGAACTGCCGCCAAAATCCAGCAATCTTGCTTCTTGGTATTTATTCAAAGGAATTGGAATCAGGATTTCAAAGAGATACTTTGCACTCCCATGTTCATTGCAGCATTACTCATAATGGCCAAAATACAGAAAAGTACCTAAATATCCAATGATAGGTGAATGGATAAAGAAAATGTAGTATGCATATACAATGGAATATGATTCTCCTTTAAAAAATGAAGAAAATCCTACCATTTGTAACAACATGGATAGACGTGGGAGACAGTGACTAAGTGAAATAAGTCAGTCACAGGAAGACAAATACTGTATGATCTCACTTACATGTAAAACCTAAAATAGTCAAACTCAGAGAAACAGGGGGTATCTTGGTGGTTTTCAGGTGCTAGGGCTAAGGGGATATGAGGAAGTGATCATTAAAGGTTACAAAGTTTCATTTATATAAATAAACAAGTTCAGGAGATCTATTATATGGTAGTAGATGATGATGATGATTATAATAAATATATCATTATTATTATTACAAAGTAGGTGGGAGGAAAACTTGCACCATAATGGGTATGTCTATGGCCTAGAGGATGGTGATGGTTTCATGGGTATATACTTACTCCAAACTCTTCAACTTGTAAACATTAAATATGTATAGACTTTTACATGTCAATTATACCTCAAAAGAAAGGGAGAAAGAAAGAAAAAGAGAAAGAAAGAAAGAGAAATGACAGAACTAGGAACAGAAGTGAGGCCCTGTTATCTCTTCTTGACCATCTCTTTTTCTACAGAATCCTCTGAAAAGTTGGCAGTGACACAGTGAGGAGAAGGAAGGAGAACTCTATCTCAGGGGAGTAGCAATCAGGGATGGCTCAGAAACAAATATAAACTAAAAAAAACTCTTTTGTTTACTAAATATACCATTGGGAGTTAACTCTTAATAGGAAGAAAAAGCTGATTCCTGGGTCACTTATGGAAAAGGCACTGCTGCCTTCATAATTATCTATTTTCTTTTTGTGTTCTAGAAGGGGCCATCCTGTTACAGCGGCACTATATTTCTTCATAAACAAACATTGATTCAAACCATCAGTCGAGTAAGGGATGCTCAGTGATTCTCTAGTCACAGCACATTGTAGAGCTACTTCCTTTTCCTAATTTCTGTTTCTATGAATAATTTACAGAGTTGTGCAACACACAGATGACACATGGGAATCAGAATTATTTTCACGTAGACCACATTGTTTCTTGCCTGTAAATTCCTTCCAACTGGCTCTGAAAAGAATATTGCTTTATACTGCTTTCAACCCAGGGGGGCTCCCTGAAAGCATTTACACCTTATATTCTGGAGAGTCTATTTCTGTGCTCCTCCATCTTGCCATTCAGATGGACTACATCAGTCAGGGTTTCTTCTTAGGGGAAAATTCCGCTGGGGTACAGGAGAGTTTAGGATTCTTGTGATGAAAAGGTAGAGGCAGAAAATACAAAAACCAACTGTTTGGAAGAAATCTGGAGCATCCTAAAAGTCACTGTAATTAAAACACAGCAGTTTGTAATTATTCTGAAGGGAAAAAAACAGTAAGAAAGGCTCAAAAAACACTGATGTGGTTGCCCAAGGTCCTGCCACATTAATTCAAATTGACTTAGGATACCCTCAGATGGGCTGAAAACTAGTTGGAAGGCTTAAAACAAAAGAAAATGCAATATAATGAGGTGGAAAAAGCCGTGGGTTTGGAGTCATTGGAGTATGGTTGGTTCTGCCATTGACTAACCGACTGACCTTTGGCAACTCATGGAACTTCTCTGTGACTCAAATTTGTAACTGCAAAACAGGATACTACCACTTAACCTTGGGTTTAAAAGAATGTGTGCAAAGGTTATTTTCTGTTTTCAAATGCTGCTCTCCACACCCCTCTTTCTCTTCTTTCCATCCAGTGATAGACAGTCTCCTGCCTCACTTTCCCACTAGCCACCTGCTACCTCTTCCTGTGTACTTTCAAATTTTTCCTTAGCATCAGCCTCCAAATTCACAATTTTTAAATATTTCCTGAAGGCAGCATTCAGTGTCATTTAAAAACAACCCATTAGGATACTGATGTTCAGTTTCTTCAAATTATACTTCAAATTAAGAAAAAATTATCCCTCTGCTATTCATTGACCATTTACAACTTCTTGGCTCCTACCAGTAGCTAAACTTAATTTGCTGTTCAGATGCTTGTTAGAGGTGAGGAGGTCAAACATAAAGGGGCTTACTGAGGTGTTGCTTTGATAAAGCCAGAGTAATCTCTGTAATGGTTTAAAGATGTTCTCCCAGTGCTCAGGAAAAATGATCGTTGCTGTTTCGTAGGAGCTCTCAAATTCTATTGTGTATTAGAATCATCTGAAAAATAAGTTAAAAATGAAAATTTCTGAAGCCCGCTTCAGAAGATTCTGATTTGGAACATTTAGGTAGAAAACCAAGAACCTGCATTTTTCACAAGGATCCCCAGGGATTCAGATGCATGTGAGCCACCGACTCCAGAAATGCTACAAAGATTATGTAGGCAATTCCAAGAGTAACCTGGAGTTTTGAATCCTTGTGGCTTTAAAAAAGAATATTTTATAAAGAAAAATATTTGCAAAAAGGATTTTTTTTATATTAAAAAAGTGACGTCTGCCATCAGAGCATAGACAGGAGTTTGGATGGTAGTTTATGTGATTCCTGCGTGTCTTAGAGAAGTGAACTTGTTTTACATTCTTAGCATGTAGCATAACACCATTAGCTACTCCGAGCAGGTATCCTAGGAATGAAATGCATGCAAAATAAAAACACCTTAGTCATGAAAGGTACAATAGGAACACTAATATTTATATCTTTAGTATTGATAATTTCAAGAGCTAGATTATTCAGCTAAATGAAGAAAAGCTAAGCCCAGGTTTTCCATTAATTAGTGTTTTCACCCACATAAAGTGCAAAGTGTATGTTTGTCAGCACCCAGGGGTAAACCTCGGCCAGAGACAGGCTCAGGTGTAACCAAGAAGCATCTACTTGATGGCTTGGCAGTTTTCTGGCAGTCACAGTAACTGAACAGAACCTGCCCTTGACTTGCTTATTGACAAAGAATTGTCAATACAATGGAATACAATGTACACATAAAATTGGATGGCAACATTTTCTTTCTTTTTACACTACTTCATTTCAGCCGATTTCAACCCATCCTTCAAAAGAAAGAAAAGGGAAATTACTACTTATAGACTAGCTGGAAATGAATTATGCCATTTTCCCTATGATCTGGGAGCCATTTTTTATTCTGTGCAAGAGAGTGGCAGATAGACCACAACTGCACTGGATTTGGGAACTTAGTGAAAGATCCATGGAAGAATGTGGTGACTTGTAAATTTCTCTCTCTGCCATTAAACCTTCAAACGTATCTATGTATAACATTCATATACACTGAATGCATGACAATGCAGGACACACACACACCCAGTGTGTATGTGTGTATGTGTGCATGCACACCCACAACATTTTTAGATTCACACATATTTTTGGCAAGAGAAAGTTTTTAGTCCAATTTTCCAACTTTGAACGGTTAAACATAACCCCAGGAAGTACTTCTAGAGCAATCTGAGTGCAAAAGGTTGTATACTCATCGTGTTTGTGTCCCAGGTAGGTCTTGATAAGATACTCAAGGAAGTCATAATGTAAACAGGCCGGACTTTCTCCTAAGGCTTGTCTTATCTTGTCTAATTAAGATAGACCAGGTTCTGTGGCAATAATAGAAAACTCCCAGAACTCAGTGACTTACACAACAAAAGGTTTAGTTCTCCTTCCTTTAAAATCACTTGTGGATGTAGGAGACCCTCCAAGCCACCTGTCCTTCAGGGGCAGCTCTGCAATGTAGATCCCCAATGTCAGCACAAGGTCAGTGCCTCTGCTGCTCAGCACCAGAAGGCAGCTCGGGGCTGGCGGCAGCAGTTAAATGTTTTGGCCTGGACACGGTACACATCACTTCTGTGAAGCCCATGATGAAGCCTTTTAGTACCATGGTGTTGCTCCACCTCACTGCTGTGGTTTAGGGAAATATAATCTACCCTATGCCCCAGAAACAGAGGAGAACTGGCTAGAATCAGAAGAGAAGTCTCTACCGTACAGATTAAATGGTTTCCAAGGAAATATATAACAGAGCAAAAAGCTTCTTTTAAGAGGGAAGAAACATAAACAAATTGATGAAGAAACTACTTGATCATAAAAGAATAACCGATCTTAGATGCTGATTGTGAAGGTGAATTCCAGGTTGAATGTATTTTTTAATTTCACTGAAGCTAACTTTAAGATCGATGTGAGTTTGTTTTAAAACAACTTTAAAATGCCATGTAGCTGATATTTTAAAGCAATCTATCTTTTGTTTGTCCATATATATTTAAATTAAAAAAACAGAAATAACAATAGAACCTGGATGATAGAAAGCCCAAAGGGAAGCTGATGAAATGGTGTTCTGAGGTAAGTCTTCATTCCGTCACTAAGTATATGGTCTATAATCTTGCGGACTTTGATTAAAGAAATTTTCCCTTCCTTTGATCATTTTTTCCTTAAGGAATTCTTAGAAAAATGTTATAACGTAATGTAAGTAAGATTTAAAGTCATGCTAGGCCAAAGCTTGAAGTATTGTGCCAGTGTCCTTTCTGGTTATCCCAGAATTTCTATAAAATGGTAGCTAGGATTGAGCTGATTCTCTGATAATTCTCTAGAATCCCTCATGGATTAAAAAGTGGACTGGCCCCAAGTCTGACACATAAAGCTGACACAAAGAATTTAGAACTAAATTGCTAACATAATTTATGATAGTTTCCTCCTTAGTCACAGAGGTGTGATCAGACTTACTCGTCCAGCCATTGGAGTTGGCTAGAGATCTTTCAATGAGAAGAAGAAATTGAATGAATTTATAAGTGGAAGCCAAGCTTAAGTGTAACTTTTTTTGTGAAAGCATCTTTAAAATCATAATTAATCTTGTATGATTGTCATTTAGGATTGTTTGAAATATCATCTGCTACGGGAGAGCTCAAATGCAATACTTTCTGTATGTGCTGGACTAGGTCAAGTCTGAATTCCCCTCCAGAGCTAGGATTTGATGTGTAGACAGAGCGTGCAATTTTGCAATCTGCCAAGCCAGAAGAGGATTTAATATTACATTCAAAACTGTACTCAAATTGTCAAAAAAATGTTCAACAAAATAACATTGCAAATCATACTCAGTCAAACTAGCTGGCAAAGGTAGCATGACAAAACTGAGGAATAAAGCATATGGGACGTAGTGTTATTTACATGTTTTCAGGGCTCACGCTCTGGGTGGCTTGCTATTTACAAGACAGCAGTTTCCACCCTTCCCTTCTGCTTTAGGTTTGAGACAAGGCCAATTTCTTCATCTGACTTCATATGACTGTGGTCTAGTTCAGATTAGTATTTGTCACCACTCTTTAGAGTAGACAGGCATGCAGACTGGGGGAAGAGAAGGG
Organism: Lutra lutra; assembly: GCF_902655055.1. Taxonomy (NCBI): domain Eukaryota; kingdom Metazoa; phylum Chordata; class Mammalia; order Carnivora; family Mustelidae; genus Lutra; species Lutra lutra. The sequence continues at coordinate 78,245,743 of NC_062285.1, read as the reverse complement.
GAGGGAGGGAGTGGGGAAAGGGGGGGAAGACAAAGGAACCAACTCTGTTGAAGGTAAATATACCTGAGACAGTCCCAATAGTGAAATATGGAGGCTGCATGGTGGTCAGAGGCTCATAGTTTAATTTTAGAGAACAGTTGACGGAAAGAGCATTTTTGAATTCTCAAAACATTTGCTACCACCAGAAGAAAAAGTCATTCAGTAAACCATTATTATGCTCTCTCTCTGAAGATGTTTTTTTGCAGAGTTCTAAGCTTCTTAGAAGCTAATGGGACATCTGGCTGAAAGATGACAGATCATAAATACTTTTCAAATAAATTAAGACATGGTTTCACAGAAAAGAAAAACTAGCATCCAGGACAAATGAAGCAACGTAACACTTGTATTTTTAAAAGCTAAAAAATGACAATCTATCGATATGAAAAATATTACCAAGAATATTAACAGAAAATAATGATAATGAGATATTCTAAAGATCATGCAAACAGCACTTTTTTTTTCCCCTTTATGACTATAGAACATGAACCTTTATGGGCCAGACATTGTTTTAATGGCCTTACATGTATTAACCTTCCAACAACCTTATGGAATTTTCTAAAACAGAGGAAACTGAGGCAGGGCAAGGTTAAATACTAAGCTGGTAAATGATGAATGTGAGACTTGAACCCAGACAGCCTGGCTCTGTCCTGCATAAACTGTGATAAATCATGAAAGGGATGAAATCTTCTCTCAGTAAAGTTTTGCAATGGGAACAATATTGGGTATTTCCAAATTACTAAATACGTGATGTAATTTCTGATGTTAATATCACTGGTGGGCTATATCAGTTACAGTTAATAGGTAAAATCTGAGGAAAGCAGCTAGTGATCCTTGGCTCTGCGTTGTGATCTTTGTCTAAGATTTAGAACAGAATTGAATTACATTGTACAGCCATTTCTATTTTTCTACACTGCAAATGTAATAAAGCTCATATGCTATTAAGTTATTGATTTGGACCAATGATTTCCCTTGAGAGTTGATTAGAACGTGGGAGAAGAGGAGTTTTTGGGAAGAACCTGTATTGTTACATTTAGATGAGCTCATCTGTCCTTTCTATCCCAACCAGGCTTTCATATGAGTTAGCCTGTGTAAACTGTAGGCTACATCACAGTATTCAGTAGTATTGATGTGCTTGAGCTGGGGAACATAAATCTTTTTCCCACCAGGTAAAACAATAGCAATTAAATGGAATTTGGCTTAGAAGGGAAATGATCTTCCCACCACTTCGCCCCACCAGCATAAACCCTAACACTGCAAGAAGCCACAGCGTTTACTGCAGGCTTTGGTGATGTACCACTCAGCATAATCCGGTTGCCAAGAGGCTGGGCCTCGAGCTTGTACTGAGAAAGATCATCAGCATCCTTTCAAAGGAGATATATTACAAAAGTGAATCCAAAGAGATTGAGTGGCTAGAATTAAATAAAAGAGGCGAATGTGGCTGGCAAAAGGAAATAGCTCCCCTTCTGAAAAGCATGGCTTTGGCATCAGGCGGTCCTGAGTTGGAACTCAGCTCCACAGTTTACAAGCTGTGATCACTGGTGAGTTGCTGAACCTCTGTCAGCTTTGGTTTCCTCTCCTTTCAAAGAACTATTAAAAGCATTAAGTGGTTGTAATATGTCTAGCACAATGCATGGCACGTCATAGAGCTCAATAAATTATTTTTAAGTGCAAAGCTACCTCTCAACAAACTCAATGATTGGAAAAAGGGTGTAAATAAAATATTTTTGAGAACTCATAACTGAGACATTCTTTCTCATGAATCAAAAATCCATTTTGGAAGCCTGAATCCATATTATTCAATTTCTGAATAATGACTAATTCGAATTATTCTAAATTAAGTGAATAATGAGGTTGTTCGAAGTGCTTAGTTTTTAAAATGAAAGTCATTTTGATCCTTATCACGCTCAAAGCAAACCAAGACTGATTCTATAGTAGTTCCTCAAATTCAGAAGATGAGTTTCTGATTTTGAGGATAATCTGGGCCAAAGATCAGAGAAATCCCTTCTACTTGCAGGCACTAACCTAGAAATGTTCCTTCTTTTCCAAGAGTCATACATTGGTCAGAAGGGTTACTCAATAAGGTCCCTTTTACCCTTTACTCATGATAAAATTAAATAACCTATCAACAGCATAGAATCCTAGTCTTTCACTAATGACATACCTTTCCTTAAGAGTGTTTCACGTGCCCTTGTACTGGTGACATGCATACTCCCAATCTTAAAAAAGGTAGAGGGAAACAAATCTGACTATGTTAAAGATCAGGGGAAATAACCTGGTCATTGCTTCTTCCCTGGCAAGGGAATTTCTAGATTCACTCTCTCCAATAGGGTAGTTACTAGTCACAGGTGGCTATACACATTTAAATTAAAATTAATTAAAATAAAATAATTTAGTTTTCTCAGGCACACTAGCTACATTTCAAGAGTTCAAGAGTCACAGACAGCTAGTAGCTACCATATTACACAATTCACGTATAATATACAGTTTCCATCATCTCCATACCTTCTGTCAGGAAGCATTGCTAAATGATTGACAGTAAAGGTATCCAATTATAATTTTTCTTTCTCATTGGGCATACCAAGATACAGTCTTCCTCTTATTCTTTAAGAAGTTTGTAAAAATACTTAGAGAACAAAACGTAGGAAGCATCTTGTGCATTTACTCCCACCTTTGTTTTGACTTCTTCATGGGAATGGAATCTCTCCAAACGTGTAGTCCCATGTTCTCAGTTTCATGAAGGAATGAAGCATGGCCTCCGGAGAGTGATCTCAGCTTGCTAAAGCCAACCTGATTGGCCAGGTTAACCAACACATTCCATCTCTCAAGTATTCCTATTAGTCGATTGAATTATGCTAATTAGAATAGCTATTCAGCAAAGGACAGGCTGAAACGGGTAACCAAGCCAGGCAGTAAGGCAAAGAACGAGATGGCTCTTTTCTACTGCTCCGGTTTGGAATCTCTTGGATTTCACCATTTCCCTTCCCTCACGACGATACCAGTCCCATCTTATTTATGCTACCTTCCTTGTTATTTATCAGTATGCATCATAATGGCAGGAGGGTGGGGCCACCAGGCAAAGAGCAAAAAGAGAAAATACACTTTTCATGAGGGCTGAGAAGCCCATCTCTCCTCCTTAGGAGACTCATCAAGGCTGAGAAAATGTCGGTCCTTTGCGCCCCAGGCCACGGCTATTCCTTCATCACCCTGAACCTACATCCTATTTACTTTACACCTTAACTCAGTAAGAAAAAGCACAGAATCAACCTGAAGCTGCATGTTCTTTTGTAGCATACACAGTTCTTGATGATAAGATGTATGATTACCTCAGGGGCTAGAGAAAAGGGGTATCTTTTCTACTTCCACTTTTCCCACCATCATGAATAAAATCCCCAACCAATCTGGAGAGGATTATATAAGAAACTGTGGCTATTTATAATGTTGAATTCTGTTCCACAGTAAACCTTCAAGAAGAGACACTCTGCTTGGCAAAGTAATAAGAGTAAAGAGAGGCAGGCCGGTCAAAGTTGAAGCCCAATAAAAGAAGGTGAAAAAGGAACCAGTTGGTTCCCAGGTTACAGATGTACCCATAGCCATTCATTTACCAACTTTCTCCTTGTCTTCAACCGAGTCTTGTTTTTATCATCTGTACCTCATCCTGTTAGGATCCCTGCCCCAATGACAGAAACCACAACTGGTTACTTGTTTCTATTCCTACACATTGTTTAGGTTCTTAGCCTCCAAAGTGAAACTATGAATGCATTTTCCCAGAGAGACATTAGTTGGTTCAATAAATTTAGGTCTCAGGAGATCATGAGCTGTATTGTGGAGAAGTGATTATTTGGGAGCAAGAATGGAAGAAGCAAGGGTTCACTGGGGAGACTATTTCAGAAGTCTAGGCAAGAGATGATAAAGGCTTTGGTCGGGAAGGTAGTCGTGAAATGAATGTAAAAAAGTAGATGAGACTTAGGAGAAACCTTCGGGACTGACTTTGAAGTAGGGAGTGAGGAGAAAAAAAAGAGAAATGGAGGAGACAACTGACATTCACTGAATGGTAAATATTATCAAAGACAGAGAAAAGACTTCCTGGGTGGCAGGGGGTAGCTAGAGATGATGAGCATTGGTTTTACTAAGTGAAGTACCACATCCAAGTGGAAATATTAAGTAGGGAGCTAAATACAGGGCTCTGAGCTTCAGAGAACTGGGCGGCAGGCACCAATTCAGTGGTCTTTAGCATTCAGACAGTATATAAAGTCATGGGATCAGATGAGATCAGGCACAAAGAGAGACTAAAACAAGGAGGGCACCAGCCCTCTTACATTTAAGGTTGAGGTCTATCGAACACTCCATTATGGGTTATATCGAATTTTTCAGCCGGCCTGGTAGAGTACTTTATATGTGTAATAGAGAGTATGCATCACAAATTATAAGGAATAGGGAGAAAACCCTTCTCTGAACACGAGATTTCTTCAAGTGAGGAACTGCCAGCATAAGAAAGAGTTATATTAGGTAGATTACTGTGACAGTCTGGAAAAATTTCGTTTACATAAAAGGGAACAAATCTTACTCTTCGACAATGGCAGCCAGCTTGTTATTTATTTGGATTGCTTAGAAACAATAGACCAGAGTTTCCCCAAAAGTCTGATGTGGTATTTCTACCTAGTTTACTTCATTTTAGGGAACAGCTGCGGACATGACAGTTTTTGATAATGAAGGGTGAAAGGTCTTTTTTCCCTGCTTTCTGAGACAAAAAGAGAAATGTATAAGAGGAAATAAAAGATGTGTTGTTTAACTTTAGTGATCTAAGAGCTCACAAACATAAAAAATATTGGTTTGCCTGTAAAGTTATAACATAGAAGGAACGCTAAAGACTAGCTCACTGAAACAATAAGTACAATTTTACTAATTGAATCATTGTCTAACATGTTTATAGTTTAAATTAAACATTTACACTTGGGGCCGTTGTGGAAAGCAGGCAAAAAGAAAGATAAAAACAGAACACAGGGAAAAATGTTTCCAAGAAGGTAATGCCTTCCACAGTGTCCGGCAGTTACTAACGTTTTACAGAACAGTACCGACACTCAGGAGCAAACGCTCAAAATGCATTACTTATAGATCTTGCCACAAGGAATTTTCTATAATCTGTCTCAGCATCTGAGCCGTGTTGAAGTCGGTGATTTGTACATTCTGTGGCTTCAGAGTTTTCTTTTTAAATCAGCTCCCAGACTTCTGAGAACTGAATGTTTGCCAGGACTGAGTCAAGTTTTCCTACCTTTTGAACGAGTTTGTTTCTTGATTTCTGTGTATTTCTCAAAAATGCAAGACCAGTTTGTATCACAACTGGGAGTCTGAGGTAGATTTTAAAAGCCTATCAGATGTTTCTTGGCTTCTGTGATCAGAAGGACTCTGATACCACATTGCTCTGGACATTCCCAACCTGACCTGCTCCCAAACCCCTCCCTTCTCTTCTCAACCACATCCCCAGCCGGGCCCTTGGAGTCTTTTACTCTCCATCACAGAACCCTGCGTGGACAATCCCTTCTCCCAACTTTCTTTTTGCTTTCTTTTTGTTACTGAAACTTCACGGACTGGGACCAGTGAGTCTCATACTTACCCTACAGCCCCCTCAATGGAAGGCTTTTTCTTAGTCTTAAGGCCAGGAACCCCTTACGACCATAAGAAATTATTTCACACATCATTTTTCAGATGGGCTTCCCAACTCACACTCTTAGAAGATCTTCTAAATTTGGGTAGCACATTTCTACTGATTGAGTGCTGTTCGAGTTGCTATGATATAGATTTAGTCATTCCAGTAGCGTTTGGAAGCGCAGAATTCATGTTAGAGTATTGAGAAGTTTTGTTGAGTCCTAGAAGGCTAGTTACTGTTTCATGAGAGGCTAACTCTCCTACAGAACCCTCATTTAGAAATACAGCAAATTTTGCCTAATCCTTTAAATTAGTCGTCAGAATCTACAAGCTCGGAATTAGTCAACTTATTATACTACAAGTTCAGTGATTGATTGCTTGACTGAGATTTATTATATTATAGGTGTAATGATCGATTGCTTGATTTAATCATTTATGAACTCACAATTATATAGGAAGTCCACACCACAGGCTAGGCACCATGGAATGCCCTCAAGACACGATAGACAAAACAGATGCGGGTTCTCCCTTTAAGAGGAGGGGTCGTATACAAAAATAAGAAATGCGTTAATTAAAAATGACAATTACAAAAATTTAAAAAATAAAATAATAAAAACAAAAAAATTTTAAATTAAAAAATGAAATAAAAACAATTAACACAAAACTATTATTTGCTTCTATAAGTACTCCAGAAGGAAAACCCAGTATGTAACATGCAGGGTGGGGAGAGGTAAAATTTAAAGGGAATCAACATGTGGAGAATGGAAGCTTCTGAGAAAAAGAAAACAGAAATCTGGAGGACAGCAAAGAACATCTTACTAGGGCTTTTCCTTCTGTTTATATAGCAATGATTGATGCCCAAGCAGCTCCTACATTGTGGCAGATTAGGTACAGGAAAGTGTGCTTATTTTTCAATTAAATAAAGGGAACAGTTTCAGTTTTGTCTGGCTTAAGACAATTCTGGCAGTCACAGCTGGGAGGTCTTGTACAGTTTCTGCCCACTTCATCTGGTGCTAGTGGTGACCTACAAGTAAGTGGCCCATGGACTAAGAACACGCTGGCTCTCTGCTTCTTGTTAGTAGAGTCTTTCGAGCCACAGTAGAGCTGTTTGCCGGTATGTAAACAGAAGACTAGGAGCTGAGTGCTTTGATCCGACTCTCCTTCTTCTCTTTGGAGTTTTAGAAATGTTTTCCAGGTTTTTAATCTATGGCTTTTTTTTTTTTTCTTGTTTAGGATTTAATATGCAAAAGCTATATTTTTAAATTAGTGACTAGAGAATTCTTTGGCTTTTATTGTTCTTTAAAGTATACACATCATTTCCTGATTCTGTTCAGTTTAACTGCCAGATTAAAAAAAAAAAAGTTATAATTATAGATACTTGACTCAGTGCAGAATAACACCAATCATAGGGACATTGTTCTGGTTTTGATTTCAAAGCAATCACTGAGCAAGGCTCCGCTGAATTGGAACATGAATCAGCATTTAGCAGGGCTGAGTTTAAACCTCTACTCCAGATTCTGAGTGACAGAGAACTTCTAAATAGGCACTGTTTGTTCATAGTTTTAGGTATCTGTGATTTACTTGGCTTTGTTAGACAATAGGGGCTTTGGTTCAGTTATATTTTTAACATTCCTTAAAATAAATCAAAGAGTGTTCCCATTTTGGATGCGGATTAGTATGGTGGAGGAAATGAAGAATTTACAAGTGCCGAGTGTCCAGGGATTGTGCACTGGGCTCTGGGTCGGATTGCCTCGATTAATATTCTTTTGGTTGCACGGAATAGAAATTGGCTCTGGCTCGCCTAGGGGAAAAAATTAAGTGGTGTTGGCATACTGGAAGAATATTTGGGTATCTCATTGAATCCAGGACTCAGGCACAGCAGGGATCACGGGACTTCTGACCTCAGAAGTTCCTGTTGGTCTGTCTCCCTAGGGTAAAGCAGTTGAAGGGTCTCACTGAATGATTCTTCACAGGAGGCCCCGTGGGGTCCGGTCTTCACTTGTGGATCAGTCAAGGTCCGAGGGACTGGATAATACTATTTTAACCACTTGTTTTTGGGCAACCACACCTGTATTTTGTGGACAGTTCCCAGAGAAAGGGGAATAATTGTGAACTGGTGGCCATACTAGCAAGGTCTACTCTATGGAGCATTTTAAAGGCTTAATTCGATTTTCACTAAAAGCCTACAATAACCACTATTTCCACCTCACAAAGAGAAAACTGAGACTCAAATTGGTTAGGCAACTTGTCCGACATTCCAGTTAGAATGTGGCAGGCCCTGAGCTCCAACTAGGTTTGTAAGAGGGGGTAGTCTTCTTCTTAAGATTAAAATAAAGTGAGGAGAGTACACAAACTAGAGAGTTCCAGATATCTTTCCATGGAGACAGTATTAGGTATCTCCAGTAGACTAGAAAGACTAAAACTGCATGTCGTAAACTCTGGGTTGAATCCTAACACCACCTGGTCATTTTCAGCAAGTAAACACCTTTCCACTAATAAATGTGGATATATCATCTCCTTCACTAGATATTGTAACCTTATATAGGTCACTGGGATAATGTGTGAAAATACCTGGCACAAAAAGAAGATACTCATCTGGGGGGAGGCAGAACTTTTCTATTAATGAACCCTCAAGCATGCTATTAAAAATGGGGTCACAGTTTGAAAATGGCTTTATCATTCCAAAAATCGAACTGCTGTCTTACTCTCAGCCTTTCAGATGGTGCCTTACTCACCTAAATATAAAAGTAGAAAATGCTACATAAAAAGAGTTAAGAAAATCATACAATAGGCAAAGAAAGTTTTAGACACAAAACATATGACTACTTTTCTTTGCGACTCTGGGTTCACATTCAGGGGAAGACTCTTCCCTTTAGTCATGGCACAGTATTTAAGCATTTAATTTTCTCAGTGGCTATGACCTGAGATTGGTCTATGTCCTTTTGATAACCAGAGCAAAAAAAGAAGAGTTCTCAATGAGATCTAGAACTTGAACATCACTGAACAGATAATAAGCCTGGAAGGATTAATGTATTCAAATAATCATTTCTTTGTCCAGATGATCATGTTTAGTTCCCTTTAAGGACAGCTCTCTGGGAAAGATGCACCATTCAGCAATCCAAGAGTTTCTAGTTGTGCTTGCTTGGGTGTTCTGCAAATGCTCCTAGACTGATCAGTATCAATTTGTTTCAAATTACTTCAAACAACAATTAGTCTAAGTTAACAGCAAAGCTGGAACCCTAAGTAGAACAGAAAAAGGCAATCTGTGGTGGTAGGGGGTGAAAAAACGGTGTAGACTATTTCATTTTCTTGACATTTCTACTATCTCTGGATCTCAGTGTCTCTGGATCTTAGTTTCAGTGAACTTTGATGCTTCATTTTCATCTAAGTCATGTTTTAGTGACTTACAAAATATCTTATCATTTTAAATTTGAGGACAGAGAGTCAAATGATTTTAAATGGGACTCTAACATTGTGTTATTGGCTTATTCCTGAATTAAAAGCCCTCCTCCCTCTATTTTCTAGGCTGCATTTCAAGTGAGTGGCCCGCTTGCTTTAATTTCTTTTTTAAATTTACAATAGAAAACTAATTAGCTATCAACATTTAAAGATTGTTGGTAAACATTATTTTAAATGGTTAGGAGGAGGTCTATTTTATTTTTATTTTTATCTTATTTTTATTTTTTAAGAAAGGCAGACTGCCATGTGCAGTGCCTCTTTTGGATGTGTCTGGAGTCTTGGAAGCTTGACTACCCTACATTCTCTTACAAATGGACCTTGAGAGCTTGTTTGGAGGGAGGTTCTAGCAGGGGAGCGCAGCTACTCCTATACCCTTGACCGAAGAACGGTCCTCTCGGTCCTCTCCTCTACTGGGGAAGGTTGTCCTCTTCGACTGAGAGCGCAGCTTCTGGAGGGACACACATGGAGCGGTGAGGGAGGAAGGGGATACTGGCCTAGCCAGCCAGATCAGCAGAATCAACCCTGGTGATCAATGGAGTGATAGATGTTGCAGCCAGATAGCCCTCACATCCGAGGAGGTCTATTTTAAAAACATCATCATCCATGGATATAGAAGTTTGAGTAAAAAAGATTTTTAAAAAAGAACTAATTAATTTTTTAAAAAGATTAAAAAAATAAAACTAAACCAAATACGTTTTTGGAGTTCTTTTTATTACATTGAGAAATCTCAGAAAAGTACAAAGCCCATGGAAATAGAAGCATTTCAGAAAACAAAATAAAATGTTTGCATACATTTTAATGACAGCATTTTAGTTTTGATGTTAAAAAAAACTCATGATTTCTCATTAAAGTACATTACTCATGATTTAAGTACATTCTGAAGTACTGGGAAAGGATTTTATATCTTTTATATTTGAACCTGAATTCCTATAAATGGCTAAGTTCTATTATAGTTCTAGAGATTAAGTTCACGATAATGATTAATAAGAAAAATGATTTCACTGATTTATAGTGGCTTTGAAGAACAGAAACAGAAAATAAGCATACATCACACACATACCCCTTTAGGCAGTACATCAGATCAAACTGAATTAATATAATAATAATGTTCAGTATTTTTAATTGCTACCAGTGAAAACACATAGATCCCACTACAGAAAAGGGATCTGGTAATATCAGAATGACTCTTTGTCATATCAGTGTTTTACATAGAAGTAAATAGATAAGTAAATGATGCTGAAGTCCATGCTGTTTCTATCCTCAAAATCAAATAAATGTATGATTACATTCTAGAATCTTATCAAGGGTCACTGTGAAGCATTAAGTAAAGATAGTTACTATTTTTTGCCAAATACAATATAATAGGCCACCGGAGGTTAAGTATAATTAGCTTTTGGTAACATGGCAATTTTCAACAGCTTTTAGGTCCATCATACTTTCCATTGCTGCACTATGACAACTACTACTCCTAAGAAAATGACAGTAAATGTAAAGGAGAAAACAAAAGAAAATAAGTTAGATCTCGTGATAGTTCTTCAAAATATTGGTTTGGTTTACCCTTGAAGTGGAAATCAATTCCCCAAGGTTTGGAAGGAAAACAAAAGCATCTTTATACTTCACAGCATGTATTTTGGAGGTCCAATGATTTATCCACTGCCAGTGTGGGTTAGCTTGTCATGTTCTCTTTATTCAATGTCAACTGGTTCTGTAGCTATTAACGCACTTAACTGTTTCTGAGCACAAGAGAGGAACAGTTCCAAACTGGACAGGCTTCTTTGGCGGATGACTTGATCAAGCTGTTGGTTTTTTGTTTGTTTGTTTGTTTTTTGTTTGTTTGTTTGTTTTTAAAGAGAGAGAGAAAGAGAAAAAAAATACACTTAGTTGACAGATAAGGAATATTATACCACCGAAGCCCACTAGAGAAAACTTTAAATAATGATGTAGAAAATCAAATAGTGCCTTACATTCAGAGACAATGGAGTCACTAATTCTGGCCTGTAACAGCTAAAGTGAGATGATGCTCATTACAATTTTAAAAATTGATATTGGTATTCAGTTATTGGAAAATAGCCTAAATTCAGTCACAGTGATTTCAGAAAGCAAAAATATAAAGATGTCAGTGCTTAATGAATATACAGACTAAATAGCCACAAAGAACATATAAATATTACAGATGTGAAAAACAAAAGAAATACCCAGTATAAAAATACAGCATAATTACATCATGCATATACTTTAGCAGAATTAAGAAAAAGTGAAGAGATCATGTCCTGAAGTTGAAGTTAGAGAAAGTTCTTGGGACAGGTGTATTTTAAGAAATACTTGATACTGTTGAAACTTATTTGACCTGGTCTTCCTGCTGAGTTAAGAGACTGTTTTAATGTATCAATAACAAATTAATATAGTGAACAAAAGGTTAATAATAAAAGTCATATAATAAAGAACTTTCTGGATGGTAAGGATTATTGAATACATCAAGATAAGTTTCTAACTCCCCTTCTGCCCTAAAATATTTGCCCATGATCCAACAGACACATGAAAAGATGCTCAACACCACTCATTATCAGGGAAATGCATATCAAAACCACAAGGAGATATCACCTGACACCAGTCAGAATGGTTAAAATCAACAACATAAAAAAAAACAAGGGATGGTGAGGATGTGGAGAAAAGGGAACCCTCATGCACTATTGGTAGGAATGCAATTGGTAGGAGATGTTTGGAAATGTATGGAAAACAGTATGGAGGTTCTTCAAAAAGTTAAAAATAGAACTACTGCATGATCCAGCAACTGCACTACTGAATAGGTACCTAAAGAACACAAAAACACTAATTCGAAGGGATACATGTGCCTGTATGTTTATTGCAGCATTATTTATAATAGCCAAATAAAGGAAGCAGCCCAAGTGGCCATTGATTGATGAATGGATAAACATGTGGTGTGTGTATATTTTATATACATAATGGAATAATATATATAATAACGGAATATTATTCAGCCATAAAGAAGATTGAAATCTTGCCATTTGCAATGACACACATGGAGCTAAGGAGTATAATGTTAGGTGAACTAAGTCAGAGAAAGACAGACACCATGTGATTTCACACATATATGGAATTTAAGAAACAAAACAAATGAGCAAAGGGGAAAAAAATGAGAGAGAGGGAGAGGGACAAACCAAGAAACAGACTCTTAACCATAGGGAACAAACTGATGGTTACCAGAGGGGAGGTAGACTGGGGGATGGGTGAAATAGGTGATGGGGATTAAAGGGTGCTCCTCCTGTGATAAGCACTGAGTAATGTATAGAATCGGTGAATCACTGTATTGTACACCTGAAACTAACAGAACACTGTATATTAACTATACTGGAATTGAAATAAAAAACAATAAATAAAACACAATAAAAAATCAACTTGCCCATGGTGTAAAAATAACCAATGACAACACATTGCCTACAGGCTACAGAACAATGAAATAACTTAAAAAAAAAAAAGGCAAGAAAATTCCTTCTCACAATATATACTTGTCAGACTTATATAAAAGCTGACATAATCTTCCCATAAGCTTTCCCCAACATAAAAAAACAATACAAACAAGAATTCTGTTAAATTCCACCTCTATAAACCACTGATATCCAAAATGACTGAAAAACTGGAATGTTAAAATGTTGAAATATCCTAAAAATTAGTTAGTAAAAAATGCATTTAGCAAAATGCTCATGTAAAACAGTGAACACCAGTAAGACTCCTTTCAATTCTAACAGTTTGGGATATATATATATATATAATTCTCTATATAAATATATATTATATAAATATAATATATATTTATATAAACATATTTATTTATATAATTATAATATATTTATTAATATATATTATATATTTATAAATATATAATATAATAATATATTTATATAATTTATATAATATATAATATATATTTTTATATATAGAATATACACAATCATATTTAATTTATATATATTATATATATAATTCTAAGTTTGGGATACAGATATATATACACACACACACACACACATAGACACATGCACACACACATATACATACACATACAGAAAGAGGATTTCTGTTTATCGTTTTTCCTCCTTTTTTCCCCCTTTTTCTTTCAGATGATACCTTCAGGGGAATATATGCCTTCGCTTCCACATGTCTATTAAACAAGACAGTTCATTACAATATAAACCCCAAGTGAGCAGAGATCTGGTCTGTCCTGCTGACGACTATACCCTCGCATCTAGAAGAGGGTCTGACACATGTTAGACACTCAATAAATCTTTGCTGAGGTTGATGAATCAAGAAGTCTTCAACCAAGCAGAGCAAGGCAATCTATCAGGAAATGACAGATCCATGTTTAATTCTAAAAGTGAAAACATGCTTGACCTAGTCTAAAAGATAAGTAGGAAAGGAAAAAAAAAAACAAATTGAAATATGAATATTTGTAGTTTTAAAATTTTACACTTGTTCCAAATTTCAATAAAGCAGAAGAAGATACTAATACCAGTTGTAGTCCATTCCCAGTGGTTTCTGTGTACTTTTGGAGGGTTTAAAGCATTTAAAAGATGGGTTTTAAAAAATATTTGGTCCTGATCTTGTAACTGTTAACTATGGGAGGGTTCACATAATCACACTGTTCCAACTGCCATTACTGGAACTTTCCCCATCTCATTTTTAGGAAATTACTTGACTGTATTCCATCATTTGATGTAGCCGCTCTCCCCACTGATAGACACGGAAGTTTGTTCCAGTTTTGTCTTGTTTTTGAAGCACCACGGAAATTAACAACCTGAGTGCACTCCCTTCAAAAGATATTCAAGGGTATCTCTTGGACAGATTCCAACAGGTGAAATTTCTACATCATAAGGTCTGCATATTTTAAATTGTGATAGATAATACCAAATTGCTTTCCAGAGTGGGGATGCAAATCTATCAGTCCCATATGCAGTATATAAGAGGATGAGTTTCCCGTTTTCTTCTTTCAAAGGGTTGCATACTTTTCCTCTGTGCATTTATTATTATATATACATATATGTAAAATATATATTTTATTATTTATTTTGAAATTATTCTATTGACAGACCTTTGGATAGCTCCTAATCTTTTGCTATTATAATCAACGCTGTAATGAACATCCTTGAACATAGACCTTTGTACACCTAAGCTAAATCTTACAGAGATTGCTTAAGCCAAAGCCTATGTCACCTGCAGTGTTATTTCTATCATGAATCAGGTTTCCATGTAGGCAAGAATCTGTCTCTGGGCTCCCTGTTCTGTTCCACTAGACGCTTCACCTATCACCACACAAATATAATGCTGGCCTAATTACTACAACTTAACAATAAATCTTAATGTATCACATATTAACAAACACATTACCAACCATACCATCAAATATTTCAGAAGAATATAAATTAGTGACCATTTGTAATAAAACTGAATTTAAAAAGGGAAGTGGGTGAGACTACAGATAGTCTGATACACTTTTTCATACAGCACAAAAGCCAAGCAAAATTCAGAAATCTATTATTTTGAGTTATATCAATAGGCAACAGAATTTATTTCTTTTTGAGGCAAGGAAATTATGCAATCACAAATGAGGATAGTTGTATCTGGAGTTGTGTAGAGAGTATGGTGTCAGGCAGATGGACACCTGGATTCATTCTGGAGGGGGCTTCATGGATGTTTTACAAATATGTTTCATAACTCATGTGCATATGTCATAAATGTTAGTTTTAATAGTTCAAAGTCTTCTAGAAGCCCCCTAGAATAATTAGGGGTTGTATTAAAATAAAAGTTTACTGAGTATCTTAGAATTTATGAATATTAGACAGAAGAGAAACTTTTCTCCTGAGGGCCTATTGCACAAGCTCACATAATTAACATGCCGCCTGTGATTGTCGCTAAGTGACAATAATCATCTGGATTTGTGTGCTCAGAATGAATATTCTGTAATTTTTTTAAAAAGCAGGGATATATTCCTGCCTATATATATATAATATATATGCAAAAATATGCAAAAAGGTTTAATAGATTTATTTAAGCATACCAAGCACTTCTCTCTTTTTGCTTGTGGAACTAGTGGATTAGAAGATCATGGACGTACTGGTTTAGGGTTTAGGCAGCTCCAAGTTTCACTTCACATCTTTCAGCATGCCTCCCCAGAACTGTCTGAAGTCAACGATCCACTAAATCAACAGGCACTCAACACTTTAAGGAGCAATAAGTTGACACTGATCCTTTATGGGAAGGAAGATAATTTGGGCCATCACAGAGCTGAAATTCCAATTTGGCGGGTCCTTCCTGGACATGATACAAAAATCCTGTCTGTGAAGAGAACACTTGAGACCTTTCTCTTAGAAAGATGGCGGATTCCTCTCCCTGAAATGAGTGCATCAAGCTGATGTTCTTGGAAAATTCCTGAATTTCAACAGTTTCTGTTTTATTAGGCATTACCTTACTGTCCTTTATTGAGGCAAGAAGAATTTTGGCAAAGTATTCAACTTTCTTTGCCCCTTGAAGACTGGAGCTTACTCCTGTGTTTGTGGCTTTCACTTCAAAGTGAGTCAAAGATTTGTATTCTATGACTTTGTGCTGACAATATTATGTCTAGAGTAGTGGTGGCAAGCACTTCTGGGTATGGGATTTACAATCTCTTCCTAACCAAGTAGCTCTAACTGCTTTGTTTTCCCCTCCATTTCCTGTTGCTTCAGCTGAAAAAAAAAAAAAAAAACAAAAAAAACAACCCCCCTCCCCTGGAAATTCTGAGGTTTCTGAAACAGACCCCTGCGCTTTATAAATCTTTCTTCCCTCTTTGCATCATTTCAGTTTGTATACTACTAAAAGCCATTTCAAAGCATATTACTTGCTAAAAGTTAATAAGGTTAGGAGGAAAAAAAAAGAACACATGAATTTCTAGTAATTCCCTGCATTAGATTTACCTGTTAGTATTTTATGCCACAGCAAAAGAAGAAAAACATCTCTAGATCTTAGCTTTCATTTCAAAATACAATATGATGGATGGTGAACTTATATACGTGTGAACAGCACAATTCAAAATCAATAACAAACAAAAATGGCTTATTTTAAGAACTGTTAAGAACACTGTCTACAACCCAGAAAATCTGATACATTGTGTGTGTGTGTGTATAACATGTATTTTATGTATATTATATATACATATAATACACTTAGTACTAATTGTGATTTCACTATCTTTGGGGCTTCTACCAACAAGACACATAAGAGATCTGAAAGTACTAAGTTGACTTCTATCAATGTTACTTTTCCAGCCTGCCCGCCACCATATTTTAAACTATGCTTAAAAAGTGATCTACTTTTTTTTAAAAAGCTAGAATGGATATCAAATTCACTGATGGAAAGTGATTTCATAAACAAATGTTATCAGTTTAGTAATAATAACCTTTATGGGTTCAGTTTTTACATTCACTAACAAGCTCTTTCCTGAGCACTGAGGAAAGGTATGATGATCTGAAACTATAATTACTCAGACAGATTTTCCAGTTAATATCAACATATTGGGTAAGAAAGATTGTTTACCATCTAATAAGAAACGGAATAGTTCTTCAGTTACTTATTTTAGTGCTGACCTTTTAATGGTGGTATTTGGATATGAATGCTTCTCTTTTTCTGACTGTATTATACACTTCTCTCCAAGAAACCCTCAAGCTGTTGTTTCATTTACAAGTTTGAGATTGAGGCATTCAATTAGTCAATCAGCTGATCAATAAAAAAGTCAAGATTGACCCCCTATCTGTACATTATGACTCTGAGACCTGAGCAAAAAAAAGTATACTATAATTTCCTTTTCCTTAAGAAGCTTTTAATCTCTTTGGAGAGACACACATGCAATAATTGAACAATTAGGTGCTCTTGCGTAAAGAATCTATTGGAAGATCATACACGGGATGGGGGCGATCATGGCAGAAAGGTAGCAGTGCAAACATCAAGGAGGCGCAGCTTGAACAGGAGCTCAGAGTATCAAAAGCGTTTCCTTAGACAAAGAGAAGATGTATTAGAAATTGTAGGAAAGCACATTAGAAGAACAAAGACTGTTAAGAGACACTGAGGAAGGAAACCTGAATGCAGTAGAGAAAGTCTGCTTACAAGTATTCAAACATTCTTTCATTCACTCATTTATCCAATATTTCTCTAGCACCTACTATGTGCCAGACACCATTTCAGGCACTAGAAATACAGTGATGAATGAGACAAGTCTCTGTTCTTATATAATTTATACTGTAGTTTGAGGAAACAAATAATGACTATTCAGGTAGAGATCAGTTCTCTAAAAATAACAAAGTAGCCTTTGACAGAGAGGAGGAGAGATTTTGAGGTAGGATGTAGAGGCACATGGACAAGGTGGTAATGAAGAGAGCTGAAAGGAATAAGGGAGGAATGGAACCATACAAAAGCATCAGGAAAGGGTGCCTGGGTGACTCAGTGGTTAAGTGTCTGCCTTCAGCTCAGGTCATGATCCTAGGGTTCTGAGATCCAGCCCTGCATCAGGCTCCCTGCCCATCGGGGAGCCTGCTTCTCCCTCTTTCTGTTCTGCCTGCCGCTCCCACTGCTTGCGCTGTCTCTCTCGCTGACAAGTAAATACAATTGTTTAAAAAAAAAAAAAAAAGCATCAGGAAAGAAAATTGCATGGCAGATGAAACGGCAAGGGCAGAGTCCAAAACGTGGGTTCAGATCTGGTGTGACTGAAGATTGGCAACACATATAATAAAATGGAGCAAAATGAGCCAGGGGGGAGGAGGAGGGAGGATCTGAGAAGCAGACAGTGGTCAGAGTGTGTCGGTCGTTATGGGTCATGGGAAGACACTGGAGAGTTTGGAGTAGGACTGTGACCATACTCGATGTTTGATAAAGAGCGGACTTTGTTACTGTGGGCAACAGACTGTAGAGGGGTGAGCGCAGAAGAGGAAACCCCACTGAGGAGACTTCTGGTTTGGGAAAGGCAGTGTGAGCTTGGCAGTACTCGGGCTGGGAAGGTATCTGAGACAGGATCAGCTTGGGTTGCTGATGGATTAGGAGTGGGGGTAAAAGGAATAGAGAAACAAAGGTGATTCTTAGAAGAATATTGCCATTTACTGGTGATGGACTGCAGCTGGAGTGAGGCGGCCCCAGGAAAATGAGAATTTTGTTTTGGACAGGGTTAGTCTGTCTAATCCTATCAGATATGGCAGATACTGGACAAAAGACTGCAGTTCAGCAGGGAGG
Organism: Lutra lutra; assembly: GCF_902655055.1. NCBI lineage: Eukaryota > Metazoa > Chordata > Mammalia > Carnivora > Mustelidae > Lutra > Lutra lutra. The sequence continues at coordinate 78,227,335 of NC_062285.1, read as the reverse complement.
GCAGGGCGAGAGATGCGATTTGGAAATCATCTGTATGGAGAAGACATTTAAAGCACAGAAGGCCTTATCTATGGAATGAAAGTAGATAAAAGAAAAGGTCAGAACACTAAGACCTGTTGCACACTAACAAATGGCCTGGTCAAGGAGCAGTGGGATATGAGGTTTGGGGGGTAATCAATGTAATGGGTTGAACTGTGTCCCCCCAGAAGATATATTTAACTCCTAACTCCCACACCTGTGAATGTCACCTCCTTTGGAAAAAGGATCTTTGCAGATATAAGATGTAAGAGGAAGTCATACCAGATTCGGATGGCCTTCAAATCTAATCATTAGTGTCCTAAGAAGAGACAGAGAAACATGGAAATAGACACAGGGGAGAACACCATGTGAAGTTGGAGGCAGACTGAGGCTGATGTGGCTATAAAGGAAAGAATGCATGGGATTGCCAGCGACACAGGAAGCTAGGAGAGGGGCACAGAACAGATCACACCCTGGAGCCTTCAGAGACAGCACAGCCCCTCCAACACCTTGATTTTGGGACTTCTGGCCTCTGGAACTGTGAGAAAATAAATTTCTGTTGTTTTAAGCCATCCAGTTTGTGGTATTATTATAGCAGCCCTAGGAAACTACTAACAGTGATTTTTCCAAATCATTGAGGTCCTTACATACCAGAGTAGTGTTTCCCACAATGTATAAAGCACCATTTCTATGTATCACACGCCCTGTTTGTGTTTTTTTTTTTTAAGGCTTTTTAATCAAGTAAGTTTGAGAAATGCAGGCTTAAAAAAGGTTTTTCTTCTTTATAACTTCTCAGTGCTTTTATGCTCATAAGCATTGTGAACTGCTAAAATGGCTATAGTACATAGTAACATTTCTCCACCTTTTTAAACTTTGGAATTATGTGTGTGTATGTGTGTGCATAAAGCATACTTTGGAAAATGCCCCACAAATTAATTTTTCTTGAGAACTCCTGTAGACTCAAAACAAATTACACGGGGCGCCTGGGTGGCTCCGTGGGTTGGGGCCTCCGCCTTCGGCTCGGGTCATGATCTCAGGGTCCTGGGGTCGAGCCCCACATCGGGCTCTCTCCTCAGTGGGGACCCTGCTTCCTCCTCTCTCTCTCTGCCTGCCTCTCTGCCTACTTGTGATCTCTGTCAAATAGATGAATAAAATTTTTTTAAAAAATTACAAATATAGGAAGAACACTATACTGAGTACACTACACTACACTGAGAACACTATACTGAATACATGAGTATTGATGGAATTTTAGTGGAAAGGTATTTTGAGACTTCTTAGTCTAATATCTGTATTTTATAGTTGTGGAAAATTGATCCTCTGAGTGGTTAAAAGACCAATTTCACAAACTTAAATGTCTTCCTACAACTAAAAAATATACTTCTTTAAAATATATTTAAATATATTAGCCTGAGTTTATCTTTGCTTAAGAAACCCTCTGATGTATCAAGTATACTCTAGGGCCTCCTAGGACTCCTCCCTAAAAGGTGCTAAGAACCATTCTGGGTGAGATAACATTACCACTCTTAGCCTTGATGGACACATGAAGGAAGTGGATTATGGATTGATTGATTGATTTTAAAGATTTTATTTATTTGTCAGAGAGAGAGAAAGACAGGGAGCACAAGCAGGGGGAACGGCAGGCAGAGGGAGAAGGAGGCTCCCCGCTGAGGATGGAGCCCCCATGTGGGACTCGATCCCAGGACCCTGGGATCATGACCTGAGCTGAAGGCCGACGCTTAATCAACTAAGCCACCTAGGTGTCCTTATGGATTGATTTTAAAAGCTTAACATGCAAACATTACTGTAACCATCTGGTATGTTTTATGAAATCATCATAATAAGGGCTGATAGACTTAAAGAAGACCAAGTTATTCTTAGTGGTGATTACTTTTATTCTGTGACATTTAAACATTTTTGCTCTAAACACCATCTCTTTACTTTTTTCCTATATCCTCCGATTCTGCTTTTCATCACTTTAGCCTAAGAAAAATTACTTATCTGTAACATTACTAGTTGCATTAATGGAGGTCCTATGGTATCTGTTTTATTACTGGTTCACTAGCCATAAACAGTTTCTATTTTAAAATACTATTTTCTTTATATTTTCAGATAAGCAAATTTGATTGCAAGAGGGATATATTGTATATAAAGGTTGAGTTTAGACATGAAATCTCCTCTCTGGGAATACAACTATGGCATTACTGTAAATCACATTGAAAGAGACTTTGAACCAACTTCAGGATAATAATGTTACATAAAATACATGTTTAGAATAACTCTGACTCTAAAAGATTCAATAGAGTCAGGGCAGTGGTTTTAACTAAGGCAGTGCCAGTTGCCTCAACCTTGAACTTCGGAAAATGTAGGCCTAACTTCTTTAGCAGAACCTTCGTAGACCATCATTCATGTCCCACGAAGACTTTCAATCCAGAGTTCACATCTCCTTTCCTCTTTGAGAACACTTTTCAACTTTAAAGTGTATTTCAAATCCATCTATTTATATAGTTAAAAAATGTCAACATATAAAGAAGTTGTGTAACTTTCTACCATGCACAAGATGAATTACAGATGCTCTTTTAGAGTAAATGAGAAACGGGTATAAAGAGTCTTAAACCCTATCAGCCACAACTAAAGGATAGTTTTTTGGCTTTGTTTTGTTTTGTTTTAAGATGTCTTAGGGTAAGTAAATTTTCTGTTTTTGAATCATCTAAAGTAAGTTCTACATTTTTGGGCAGTTCTGCCTTTTTATCTCAAACTGCCATAGAATCCACTGGGAAATGGGAATATTCATTTTAGCTTTTGCTAAATCATCTGGACAGAATAAACCAATATGCATTCCAGACTCTGATGTGCAGGCAAACCACCTTAGAATACAACCTTATTTAATCTTAAAGCAAACAGCTGGTTGGAAAAGGATGCCCTATGGTAGTAAGTAAAAATTTACTCTTACTTATCTGGTAGCAGGCACTAGACTTTATAGTATGACCTTCCATATGTGAAGTTCAATGAATGTGGGGGAAAAAATGATTCTGGTAACAAATGCTTTACTCCTAAGTCTGAAAATTTCTAAAACAATGTAAAAAAAAAAAAAAAAGGGAAGCCACAGATTGAGGGAAATTTTAGAAAAGAAGGTAAAGGTAGATAAAACTAATAGTAGTTGTGCAGAAATTCTGTCTTAGGCCTCTAAACCATACGGTTTTATTTACCCATTAATAAGTTCCATATCCTACTTTCTAGAGTTCAATGGCAAGGAAAGTGTTTATCTCAAATATAAGATGGATTGATTCTGGCAAGGCAGACTAACTGATTTTAATATGACATTCCACATAAAATTTTTTCATCCAATTTGTTACACACTCCCGAACAATGAAACAACCTTTTTTTCTACATTATTTTTTCAAGAACTGGGTTACTGCAGATACTGCAGTCTGCAGGATGACATTATATAAAGTAAATAAACACAAAGATCCTAAAGAAATACTATTAAGTAACAAAATGTTCAAGTAACAAACGCAAACTTTTGTATTTTTTATCAGTTCATCTTTTCAAAGATTTTAGCAATTCTTTTGTGTCAATATAAGGAATAATGTCTGCCAGTTACTATCTATGTCCTCTTTTGTTTAGACCTTCAGCAATATAAATTTCATTTTACTTTGAAGCATAAGAAGGAATTACATGACCTCTTGGGTCCTGTCTCCCCTGCTCTCTTAAAATCTCTGATGACTGATAACATTTGCCTTACATGTGTCAATCTACAAAAACAGGCAAGTGGCTGTCTACGTGGCTTATTCTGGAGCTCTGTGCACACAAATACTGAAGATAATTTACAACGCAGGATCAATAACCCTGAAACATTGAATTAAGTACGCACATAGTTTATGAATGCAACTTTTCTTGTTTTGAGATTTTTTTTTCCCTAAAGATTTATTTATTTGACAGAGATCATAAGTAGGCAGAGAGGGAGGCAGAGAGGAGGAAGCAGGCTTCCTGCTGAGCAGAGAGCCCGATGTGATCCCAGGACCCTGGGATCAGGACCCGAGCCAAAGGCAGAGGCTTTAACCCACTGACCCACCCAGGCGCCCCTTGTTTTGAGATTCCTGTTCACCTGCCATGCACAGGTGAACCTCTTTATGTGTTGAATTGTATTATTTGTCTATTATTGTGTAACCAATCACCCCAAGTCTGGTAGTTTAAAACAAAAGGACAAATATTTATCATCTCATGGTCTGTGGGTGAGGGAATTGGGTGCTGCTTAACTGAATACCTCTAGCCCCTGACTATGTAGGGGTTGCAACCAAGTTCTTAGGTGGGCTGTGGTCAAGTCGAAGTTTAACTGGGCAAGATCCTGCTTCTGACCTCTCTCAGTGGCTGCTGACAGGCCTCAAAATCTCCATTTGTAACAGCTCATGTGAGTCCCTCCGCAAGGCTGCCTAATGATACGGTGGCTGACTTCCCAAAGCGAGCAATGCAACAGAGAATGAGAGGAATCAAAAGCACATCAGGAGAGCAGGAGAGCACCCAAGACAGAAGCCACAATCTTTTCATAACCCAATTCTACTCAGTCCAGCCCACGCTCAAGATGGGGAGATTACATTAAGTGCATTGGGAAACATAAAGTACGTATTATCTCATTGGAACTCTATGAATGAGGACAGTGAGGCTTAGAGATTGAGAGCTGGGCCCAGTGGCAGGGCCAGGATTCAAATCCAGGTGTGTGATACAAACCTATTCTCTGGACCACAATACTACACTGCCTTCTCAGATAAGGACTTTAGCTATGACTCGGGTCTTGCCATAATATCTGCTGTGCGATAAAATATGTAAGTTTCTTGCGTTGCATATACTCATGCAAAAACCTGTCAAGATACCAAAAGCCCTAAAGTCATTAAAACATGTAGTTATCTTCTCTTCCTAAACAGTAGGTTCAGGAAGGTTCCTGTTATATTAATATACAAATAGTTCCTTGAAAATGCAACAGAAGTGTTTAAAGAAAAACTGGCACATTAAATGCATCATATAAGAAATCAATGCCTTAATCTACAAACTTCAGTGGCCATATGTAAAAACAACAGACTACTTCTTGCTAGGTCCATAACAAAAGAAAAGGAAAATGTAATTAATAAAGGCAATCAATGTATGGTATGGATTTCACCTTGTGGTACCTTGGAAACTAAGACAGTCTTCACCTGCTTACCTTCACATTTCCATTACTACTCATCTAACTGGTCAAGTACCCAAGTGTGAAATATTCCAGAGCTGTAATGCATATCTGATTGCCAGTAGGAAATCCTCAGTATTCAAAATCAAACCAATGGAACAAAGCGCCATTTAATCAAATGGACATTCGTTTGAATAGACTTTTTTCTCTCATTTTGAATATATAGGACTGCCCCTCCTCTTCATTCAGGATTTTATGGTGTGTACTTGATCACTGAAGCCTTACGGAAGAAGTACCATCTGTCTGGCACATTTTAAAAAAGATTTAACCTACTGAGGAAACCAAGTGGGAAAACATAAAGTCAGTCCTCCTAAAACCCCTTGCCGCCTCCCAGCTGGATCAAGGAACGTAAGAAAACCCTCACCGTCCTCCTTCTTGTAAACAAGTAAAGGAAGTTTGCTTTCAATTAGGAAAGCTAAACTTGGATATTATTGCCTAAAAACGGCAAGAGCACCTGCTCAAATAGAAGATGCTGAAAAATAATTAACACTAAACACCCACCGGACAGCAGAAAGCATGTGAGCTCTCACTCCAATATCCCTTTTTCTTACCCATAAAATTCCAGTTTAGTTCTAGAACGATACAACATCCTCAAGCCGTCACTCCCAAGACTCCTAGTTAGGAGTAGCTCAAGAGATGGGAGTGCAAGTTACTGGGTAGGAGCTCTAGGAGAGCTCCTTAAAAATGGGACACACACTTGACCCAAATTCTTTTTCCTTTAATTTTTTCCCCTTTTCCTTTTTTCCTCCATCACAGATGTATTTACTGGAGCTCCAGCTACTTACTATTCTGTAGCCTTGAAAATGAAGCCTGTGCTAAAGATAGAAAAAGTACAAAGACAGAATGATCAGAATCATTTTATGACTGTTAAACTTCCATCCTAGCTCTAAACAGCTTACCTCTGGACTTACCGATGCTGTTATTTCTAGAGTATATGAGTGGTAAAAAAAATAAAAATAAAATAATCACAATGATCAGGTTGTGGTGATCACCTGAACATATATGTATTCAACTTTCATTGGCAAGTATCTTTTTTTCCTCTGATGGAGATTTAATATAAATATGTATATGCCACAAAGTGCTGGCTGCTTATCAGAGTTAATCTGCAGAATCAGGTTGGAGTTTCCCAGAGACAAAACTATCATATTTTACATATAATGTTCACAATTTTAAATTGATTAGGAATTTTGTATCTCCAGACATCCTAAGTGAACTTGTTCATTAGGTAAAATTTTATCACTATAGTTTAGAATCCATTCCCATTATATGCTTTTCAACATTTTTAGGTCTTATTTATTTATTTATTTATTTAAAATTTTATTTATTTATTTGAGAGAGAGAGTATGAGGGTCAGAGGGAGAAGCAGACCCCCTGCCAAGCAGGGAATCCGATGCGGGACTCCATCCCAGGACTCCAGGATCATGACCCGAGCCGACAGCAGTCGCCCAACCAACTGAGCCACCCAGGCGCCCTTATTTATTTTTTTACTCTTCTAGTTTGTGAATGTAACTTTTCCTTTATATCTCCATCAGTTTCACACTCATTTTTGATGGTCATTTACCATTAAACAGGATTTTTAATAGAATATATATATGTGTGTGTATATTCGTATATATATACGAATATATGAATATATATATGAATATATATACGAATATACACACACATAGATTATATATATATATGAATATATATATATGAATATGATTTATTTACTTTCCGTGAATCATTTCTGGAACAAAATGAATCAAATATATGTATATGTACCAAAGAGAGTCTGATCTAGGGGCGCCTGGGTGGCTCAGTGGGTTAAGCCGCTGCCTTCGGCTCGGGTCATGATCTCAGGGTCCTGGGATCGAGCCCCGCATCGGGCTCTCTGCTCAGCAGGGAGCCTGCTTCCTCCTCTCTCTCTGCCTGCCTCTCTGCCTGCTTGTGATCTCTCTCTGTCAAATAAATAAATAAAATCTTAAAAAAAAAAAAAAAGAGAGTCTGATCTAAACCATATAACTAGGAAAACTTATGTCAACAATAAATAGCATTAATAACTAACACTGACAATGCTATTTTCATATGCCAGGTAATGTTATAAGAACTTTAGATGCACTAAATCATTTAATTCTCATAACAGTTTTATGTAAAATAAGCACTATTTTTATCTCCATTTTATAGATGAACAAAATGTGGCCCACATTTTTAAGTACTTGCCTAAATTTACACATCTAATAAATGGGAAATTTTGATTCAAAAACCCATCCCCCAATCATATACTGCATTTCTATTACTAAGAAGAGAGTACACCTATGCCCTGCTACAATGCTAAAGGTTTTTCTATAAAATGGGACAATCCAGTACTATTAAAAGAAAATAATAAAAGGCCAACAATCTTTCTCTCTTTAAAAATCTGTGGGAAATTTGCAAAGCAGAATTGGTGGCAACTTAGGTAGAAATTACATAAATTGATGATCCATAGCCCAGAGACATGTGTGACGTTTGTATGAAAGCTATTTAACTTTCATTTCTATTTCAGCCATTTACTTTTCTTGTCAACCAGTAGCACTATTGTATTTGCTTTTTCTTTGTTTTTTTTTTTTTGTATTTGCTCCCATTTCTTACCTCTATTTGTACGTGAGAAAGGTTCAGAAGAAAATGTGGCAATTACTCAAAATGTTTTATGTAACCAATCCTTACCAAGCATCATTACAAATGCACTGGAACTAGGAAGTAGATTAGTGAAGGTGGGTGGCTAATTTTCTTTAAAAACAAAAAAAAAAGTCATCCATAAGTATACACTGCAATTGAGATGTCCCTGGAATACCATATAATGTAGCAACATGGGCCCAAGATACCTGCTCTTTCTCTGCTACAAAGTGTACTACCTGAGGACTCAGTTAAACAAGGCAATACAGGCAGTACATTAAACATTTTTCTTACGTTATAATGTGAACTAATGCAGCCAAAGCATTGAGACTCTTTCTTCTTGTGTTTTACTGTAAACAAATGATACTATGCAAGGGAATGGAACGATCAAGTACTCTAAATTGTTGGTGGTAAACCAAATGTAGACTATTATCATATAGAAGGTCCAGGGGTATGACCAATCCAAATGACTTACAACCTCATTAACTATATAGGTATCACCATGCTTGGAGGAAAAATAATGGGAGTTCTGTGACATATATCTAGATTTTTCTAAATTAAAGACAGTGAAGAGTTGAAAGTCTCCAGGAATACCAAGATAGTAGCACTGAATTTAACCATATACATTAAAAATCTATTAAATATAAGTATGCCAAATTAAAAATCCAATCATAATCTTTGATCACTTGGGGGCCCTACCTACTCTTCTATGAAAACCTAAGAGTCAAAAGTTATATGAATTCAGAGGATAGAGTCAGAAGAAATGCTTCCTAACTCATTCAGTAAGGAATGAATTACCCTAATACCAAAAGCAAAGACATTACAAGAAAAGAGAACTACAGACCATTTTCTTTCTTGAACATAGACCCAAAAATCCTCAACAAAATATTAGCAAATCAAATCTAAAAAAGTATAAAAATAATTATGCCTATAACAAAGTGGGATTTATCCCAGCTATGCAAGGCTGGTTCAATCTTCAAAATATCAATTAATGTAATCAATAAGCTAAAAAAGAAAAATCACACAATCATATCAGTAGATGGAGAAAAATTACTTGACAAAAATCCAATACCCACTCATGATAAACTCTCAGCAAACTAGGTAGAGAGAGAAACTTTCTCAACAAAGACAATCTTATAAACAACCTAGAGCTAACATCACACTCCAGGTGTCAAATTCAAAGCCTTCCTACTAACATAAAGTAGAAGGCAAGGATGGCCCTTCTCAACCATTCTTTTTCAACATCATACTCAAGTCCTTGCTAGTGCAGTAAGACAAGAAAAGGAAACAAAAGGTATAGATTGGGAAGAAAGACCTGAAACTGTTTGTTTTATTATAAAGGGCACATAATCAACTCTAGAAAATCTCGAAGAATTCACACAAAAAAAAATTCCTGGAACCAATAAGCAATTAATTAGGTTGTAGATACAAGGTTAATATACAAAAGTTAATATCTTTCTTATATACAAGATCTCTCTATATGTACAATATATATATATGTATAGATCTATATAAGGAAAACTAAAAATGATAAAGTCAAAGAACTAAATAAATGGATAGAAACAAGTCCATTGATCGGAAGACTCAATATTGTCAAGATGTCAGTTCTTCCCAATTTGAACTATGGATTCAATGCAATCCCATCAAAATTCCAGCAAGTTATTTTACGGACATCAATAAGCTGATTCCATAGTTTATATGGAGAGACAAAAAACTCAGAATGGCCAACTCAATACTGAAAGGGAAGAACAGAGTTGGAGGACTGATGCTACCAGACTTCAAGCTTTGTTCTAAAGTGACAGTAATCAAAATAGTGTAGTACAGGTGAAAGAATAGATGAATACAGATGAACCGAACAGAACAGAGAGTCCAGAAATAGAAACAGAGAGTCCATAAATATAGTTGGACCGATCTTTGACAAAGGAGCAAAGACAATACAATTAAGAAAAGATGGTCTTTTCAACAAATGGTACGTACTGGAACACCTAGATATCCACAAGCCAAAAAGTGAATCCAGACATATACCGTACAGACCTCTTCACAAAAATTAATTCGAAATTAATTACAGACCTAAAGGTACAATGCAAAACTACAGAACAGTGGAAATATTCTGTATATTATGAGAGATGCATGTCATTATATATTTGTCCAAACCCACAGAATATAACAACACAAAGAGCGAACCTTTGTGTAAACTTGGATTTTGGCAATTACAATGCATCAATATAGGTCTATCGATCGTGGGGGACTGTTTATTATGGGGGATATTATGCATGTGCCTGGTACAGGGAAACCTCTGTATCTCTCTCTCAATTTTGTTGTAAACCTAAAAATATCCTAAAAAATTAAGTTTTTTTTTTATTTTTAGCTGTCCGGTGGTCTCACTTCACAGCTCTTCATTCCTTCAAAGAAAACACTTAAGTATATTTTTAAATTTATGGTGAGTATATACAGAAATACATATTTTACTTAAAAACCTAGTCTTTTACATGATAGGAGAGCTTTACATAAAAAAATTAAGTGTTTCTAGCCTTTCCTGGATTGTTGACTGAGAAACTTGGAAAAGCTAGAATGATATTTAGGGAGGAAGACCACCACGCTAACACAGGTCTTAGATATCTCTGCAGGAGTAGTCTTCTTCTGTAGCATTAAACCTGGGATTGCCAAAAATCCAATAGCTTATGGATTGCTGTAAAAATTTTCAATCTAGTATTCATTTTTAAGGGAGTCTTGAACCATAGTTAAGAAGAGACATGTTTGAGTCTTGTTTATTAAGGACAGCAGGAGAAGGACTGAGGCCTTTGGGGAGTGTCATGGACAGTTTCTACATGTATTCTATAGATAGGAAACAAAATTACAACAGCTCCATTTGAGGAAGCATGTGGAGCAATCATCAAAAAAGTGGGATGAAGTTCTAGGAAGCAAAGAAAGATAACTGGCATTTCCTCCTCTTAGGGGACTCTATCTCACTATTTGATGATCATTCTGCAAAGCTTCATTGTATTAAAAAAGCTGATGACATGCAATGGTCACTGGTATAAAACTCTTCACAAAAAGTGGTGCAGAGTATTAATATTAGGACTCAGCATTCCTTCCTTCATTTCAACAGGTTAATTTAATACAGTTGATCCTTGAACAACATGGGCTTGGATGATGTGGATCAACTTTTATGTGGATTTTTTACAGTACAGTATTGCAAATATGTTTTCTCCTCCTTATGATTTTCGTTTTTATTTTAAAGTTTATTTATTTATGCTTATGTAATCTCTATACCCAATGTGGGGCTCAAACTCATGACCCCAAGATCATGAGTTGAATGCTCTTTCAACTGAGCCAGCCAGGTGCAGTATATAGTACACACGACCTACAAATATGTGCTAATCAACTGTTTATGTTATTGATAAGGCCAACAGTAAGCTATCAGTGGTTAAGATTTGGGGGAGCCCAAAGGTATTTATTTGTATATGTAGATTTTCAAGTGTGGGGTATCAGCACCTCTAACCTCTGCATTCCTGAAGGGTCAACTGTATTTCCAGAGAAGTCTCAAAAGTAGAACGGAAAGTAACTAAATTATGATCATCACTTCTATGTTACAGGTGAGGAAATTAAAACATCAAAAAGTTCTATATCTGACAATGAGTAGTAAAACCATATTTAGAACATGTAAGTTCTTGATTCCAGAGTATAAACTCATACTGTCACACTGAATTAACGCATAATATTTTATGAGACAAGGTGAAGATTTAATAAAAATAATATTTGTGGGGAGGCTATCTTTTTAAATCAACCTTAGCAAGTTGTGTTGGAAGAATGAATAATACTGTAAAAGACTGTTCAGGTCCTAGAATATATAGAAATACAGGGACCTGAAAGAAAAGATTTGATAAAGAAACTGTTACAAAATATGTGTGTGATAAAGACCACAAAGTACATCTGTTGTTCAAATCAAATAGTGAAGTTGTTGGAAAGGCTAAGGAAACACCTTTCAAATAAAATTTGAAAAAGAAATCACTACAAAGCAACATTATAAGATCTGGTTCTCATTACTCTGCTATTTTATCCAAAACAGCTAAGTGGGAGGGGGAGCACAGTAAATAAATATCAAGGATCCTTTTAGTAGCTATATTTTCTGTATTCTAAAGTTCTTATAAGGGCACCACATAATTTTTAATTACATACATCTCAATAATCTTTGGTAATGTAAAAAAGGGAAAAGTAGAACTGAGAAATATATTTATCAGAGAATCAAAATATCAAACTATAGTTACCAATAACAAACACGTTAAGTAGAACTTACTGAAAAGTTAATCATGAATTATTTGACAAATGGACAAAACTAGAATAATTAGTCTAGAAGAAAATATTCAAAGATAGTATATATCCCCACAGGCAAGCAAACTATTAATAGAAAGTGAAGTGAAAAAATTTAATGTAAAAATAAAGAGTATTTGTTTTGGAAACTTACTCCTAATTACAGAGATTACAGATGCCTGATTTTAAGTATGAATAGGAAGTTACAATTCCACAAATCTCAAAAAAAAGGAAAAGAGACTCAAGGAAAATATTTTGAAGTAGAATTATGCCATAATCAAAAGCAGGTAACTTGATTAAAGCTTCATGTAGACATGTGTTTTGTTTATAAAGAAAGCATAATTAATATTAAAGAAATGCACTGATATAATTTCCCAATCAAATATGGTATTGGGGCCATCAAAACTAATTAATAGTGTCCAAATATCATATACTGCAAGACAAAATTATTAATAGTATCTTCTTCTTTGTCAATATTTAATAGTTTGGTGAAAGAATGAATGCTACTGACCCATGTGCTTCGAGGAGTTCTTTGAATAGAACTTAAACTGCCCCATCCCAGTATTACTTTCCTGGACACACATATGGCCAACAATACCCATTTTTCTTAATGGCTGATAAAGGTTAGACATACACCATGTCACGTGGAATAGAGAAAACTAACCACACATCAGTACCTGACAAACCTATGACACTGTTTTCAAATTGGTATGATTCAGTGGTCTCTAAATATTTTGGTCTTGTACGCCCCCTTACACATTTTTAAGTTGCTACCTAAACTTATTTTAAGTTACATGGTTATAAAGGATGGAATTTCCAGTGTGTCGTAACTGTTGACATCATAAACAAAACAATTATTTATGATTTTAGATGTATCTTGTAATACTCCACATCGTTTATTAAAACAAATTATTCTTTTCAATCTGGATTTTTTACACTATTTCTTCTTATTCCCTCCCTTATTTTTATCCTAGCAATATATCTTATGCTTAAAACTTGATCACTCTTTTACTTCTCTGAAATATATGTATTTATAATTAAAAAAATTCTATAATCACAAATCCTTCTAGAGATTACCTTATAATTTTAAAGTCCCTTCAGTGTGAGCTTACGAGATACTACATTAGTTAAGGGCTGCTCATCTCAAGTCCACATTTTACTGAACACATCAGCAGCATTTAATAAAGATATTCACAACTCAGACTGAATCACTCTTTCACCTTCCTCTAGGCACATTCTGACTCTGTCTAGCCCTGCAGGCTTCCCTTTGCCCACTTGGTTCCAGCCACCCTGTCTTCCTTGACTGTTCTCAAATATAACCCAGCTCCCTTCTACATCAGCCCTTTGCACTTGCTCTTTTCTCCATCTGGGTGATCCTTCTAGATAACTGCGTGACTTCGCCACCCTGTACATTCAAGTTCTTCCTCAATGCCAACCTCAGTTCATCACTGAGGCCTGCTTCCGCGCACTTTATCCAAAAGATAGCACACCTGCTCTTCACCTGCATCACTAACTCATCCCCCTGATCCACAAGGCATTTTAACACCCTCAAATACCACACATTGTTTACTGTCAGCCTTATGCCTGACTAAAGGTAGGCTCCCTAAGAAAACCCTAGGAAAACTGGATGTGTATACTTCTCTCTCTCCAAGGTCTAGTGCAGTACCTGGCACATAATATGGACTCACTAAATGTTTGCTGAATAAAGAACAAAACAAGAAGAGATAATTATGGCTAAAATTATTTTAGCCATTATATTTTAGGAAAAACACTATAGTTTCAAAAATTTCAACAAATGGTATTTTTGTCTTCACAAAAATGATACGTACAAGGGATTTATTTATTTTAGAGAGAGAGAGAGAGAGAGCACACACAAGCACGGCGGGGTGGGAGAGAGGCAGTGGAGAGGGAGAGAGAGAATCATAAGCAGACTGCCTGCCTAGTACAGAGCCTGATGCAAGACTTGATCTCACGACCCTGAGATCGTGACCTGAGCCGAAATCAAGAGTCAGATGCTTCACTGACAAAGCCACCCAGGTGTCCTATGTGCAAGGAATTTAAAATGAGTAAAAGAAAGTGCAAGTTATTTTGTAAAGTACTCAGTACACTAGTTATGATATTCTTTAAGTGTACATCATCGATCAATAAAATACAGTATCATGTGAAATAGATGTTTGCATCAGTAAATAATGAATAGCAGAGTGCCTTTATTTTTATGGTAATAGCAGAATGCCTTTATTTTTATTTTTTACTTATGGTATTTTTATTTTATATAATAGATATGTGTTTAATAAAATTATACATATTTTGAAATTTATAACAATAACATGAAAAAAATCTGTCCAGCTTCTTAATTTCTATCACTGAAATTGCTATTATTATTGAGAATCACTCATTTTCTAAACTTTGTCAGATGTAATGCAGGGAGAGATCTGGCCTAGTTGCTTTCTGGCACTGCTCACTTTGTGCTTCTGTCATGTCATTTGTTAATGACATGTTGAGATCTCTCTGAAATGCAATATTCTGAAATGCTCCATCAGTCTAGATAATACTCCAAGTCCTGAAACAGCCTGGATTCACAAAGAGTGCTTAATCGGGCCTAATGAAGAGTGCTTTTGGTGGTTTCTGAATGGAGAAGCTCTCTTCACTCAGGTGGTTTTTAATAACCTGTCCTCTGGTCACTCTTTCTCCACACGTTTCAATATTAGCTCCATCTGACTTTTAAAAATTACTCTTTGAATCCAAGCCACACCCTGGAGATATAAAATTATCTCTGAAAAAGAATTTTGCCCTTGTCTACAGATAGTTCCTCATCTGTCTCTAATGAAGAAGTGGCTCTGTACGAGTTACTACGGTGGCAAAACAAAGTACCCTACGACTCAGCAGTGTAAGACAATGATTTATTATGCTCATGAACTGTGGGTTAGGGATTTCAATATGGTGTCACTGTAAGCCTGTCTTTGCTCCATGAAATCTGGGATCTCAGCTGGAAGATCTGAAGGCCAGAAGCTAAATCAGCTGTGGGCTTGCTCACTCACATCTGGTGGTTGAAGCTGGCTGGAGGCCGGCTCCTATGCACGTGGGCCTCCCATGTGGTCCCTTCAGAGGCTAGTTGGAATTGTCACAGCATGATGGCTAGATTCACAAGTGATTATGTGAAGAGAGAAAAATGGATAGGTGGAAGCCTTATTGCCTTGTTTGAGCTAGCCTCAGAATCACTCGGGGTCATAGCCATAGATTGGATTTGTTGAGACAGGCACAGAGTTCAGCCCCGGGTTCAAGGGGAGGGGAACAGACTCTGCTTATTGATGGGGTATGGCAAGAGAATGTTGGACTGGGAGCACTGCTATGATTATTTTTGAAAAATACAACCTGTCACAGGTCCTAATTAGATACTATTTCTTAGCATTCTCAATTTCCTGAGGGTGTTAATCTTATCTCCAGTTCAGGTTAAGTGTTGAAGTAAGCCAATATTCACCTAAATTACAAGAGGCAATATCGGTCTCTGAATTGTAGTCAGAAAGAATAACTTCAGTCATTATGGGACTCAAAAGGCAGGAGAAAGCAAGGTTGAAGAATGGAAGATAAAGCAAATACTAATAGAGATAAGATATTTGAGAGGCAATTTATTTTCCACATCAGTTTTGTTTTCCACAAACCACTTGCAACTGGACTTGCTTTTAAAAAGGCAGAACTTCTTTAAATTACATCAAATTATATCTCCCTGAAAAACATGCCCTTGCCTACACATGCATTTTTGTCCCTACTGTCTGAGGGTGCCTTCCTCAGCCAGTAGAAAACAGAAAAGACCCAGGTGCATGCACTCATTTTACCCTACTGACTACATAAATCCCATCTGTAATCCTGTGCATTTATATTGTTCTGTGAGAGTTGAGCAGTGTGAAAATTCTCCCAAAGCCTCAATGCAAATGTTTCTCTAATCCATTCAAGCCACAAAACAGACCCAGATGAATGAGTAGGAAACTGAGCTAAAGAACTCTCGCTACCCTGATACCACTGTCAGTCCTGGCATTGACTTCATTGGTCAGCATTTCCTTCTAAGTATGGCATGGCTCAAATGAGAAAGGAAAATGTTAGCCTATTGCTGTCTAGAACATTCAAGTCAAACCTGTATGACCCTGCAGCCAAAGCTGGGGAAAGGGTTCTGAATATACTTTAAAGAAAAAAAAATGGTTGAAATACTGGACATATAAAAAATTGACACAAAACAACACAACTGTCTATTTCAACCGGTTTTCTCTTCTTAAAGCTATGACACACAATCAATATATCAGATATTTAAACAAAGGAGTATAAATCAGGAAACAAAATCTTTCCCCTTCTACCTCTGGGAGAAGATATTAAATCTTTTCCTTTTACCTATTTAAATATATTTTCTAAGACAACATGTATACAGAGATATACAGCAAAATACACTTGGATATAGAAGATAATATTATTCAGGACATTTTGCAGGACATTGATAAATGTAGATAAATATGTACAGGAGTCCACTGTAACATAATCCATCTAACAGGTCCTTTACTGATGGACATTTCAGCTGTTTCTAATTTTGAAAATATTCAAGAATTAAACTCCATTGTGTGATTATGTGCCATGAGCTATGACAAAATCACAACTTTAAATTTGATGAGGATTTACTGTTAAACTTTCTTTTGGAGCTTACAAGGCAGTTGACAGGGAAGAGAAAGTAGGATATGCATCTATACGATGACACTCTACCATACAAAAGAGAGAAGTCGGTCCGTTAAAATGTGTTGGTAGTAAATTCAGGGCTTGGGTTCTTGTTAATGAGGCCCTTGGGAAAATATAAACACCCCTCCTGAATTCAACTCTCAAGCCTACCCACCACAGTCTTGTCTTCAGCCTGAGCTTCTGGCGCTCAAACCTGCAATTGAGGCCTTGCATCCGATGCCAAACTAAACATTTGGGAACAAGAATTACAATAACCTCCTTTTGTTTGTTTGTTTGTTTGTTTGTCTGAAGTAATTTAAAAACACATAATATAAAGTAAAACAAAGAAAAATTAGGATGGGGAAATAACTACGAAATAGAAAACTGAATAGCTCTCACAACATTTTCTTGGGATATTCACTCATCCAGTGTTCGGAATGCAGAAGTTATTGTCAGGGAAAATGAGCATGGCCTTTGGAGCCCAGAAGGAAGGGGAGATATGAATTCCTTCACAGACATCAGTGAAAACTACAAAAAAAATAAAATTACCTGAACACACTGGGTGATGGCAGAACAGAGAGTCCTTTAGATCCACTTTCTACTTCTCCAGGTCTAGCTAAGGGGGCATGATTGACTAATGGGCATCCTAGTGAGACCTCATGACTGTGGCTGCTGTTGTTGTTAATCATGAACTTTTTCATGTAGTTAAACCCTGCCTCACTCTCTAGTTTAAGAGGAGGAAAATAATTGCTTTCCCCTGAAGGCTTTCATATTAAACATGTCAAAGCATATTACTGAGGATGTAAAAAGAACTCTGACATATTTAGCATAAACTATTTCAGAGTCAGGAGACTATTCTCTATTTAAAATGACAGAGTGTTCTCAAAGGCCCAACAGAATCTGTGGACTTATTAAAAGAACATGCTAGCATCACCTCGATTCGTCTTTACAGTGCTTGTTCCTATGACGGGAGAGTGGTTCCTTCTGGGAGAGTAGCAGTGACGGAAAGGAGCCGTGGGAGGTGGCCTGGGACGTCAGCAATATTCTGCTTGTCCTCAATGCTGGTTACACAGGTGTGCTTCCTTTGTGGAAATCCACTGGGTGGTGTTCTAAGGGTTTATGTTAAACTAAATAAAAAGATTTTAGAAGGGGAAGCAGCTGAGTAGATACATACACATAGGTAATTTCTCCTGCTGTTTAAAAGATATTAATAAGTTATTAATAATCAGCACAACAAAATTTAAAAAAGGATGTTTCTCCACTGATGAATGAGCTAGTTTTATATTCTTGTGAATCATTCTGTTATGTATTTCCTAAATACAAATCTTTGCTTTATATTTGAGAGTGATACAATGAAGGGTTAATTTATTTGCTTTATTTATTTTCATGCACCTCAGTATAATTAGTACTATGTCTGAAAGAAAATAGACAATTTCCTCTAAACAGTGACAGTACTAAGATCATTATTAAGCGCTTACAATGTGCCATGGGTCAGACACTAAATGAAGGAGCTTACATTCCGGCTACCATTCAATCTTAAAAGAGCCAGTCTCCCTGTTGAGAAACACCATTTGAAGATGGCACATTTTGAATACTCAATGTTAACTATCATTTGCACAGAATTTCTCTTCCTTCACAGTTTGCATGTTCTTTCATTTATTTTAAGCATAGCTGAGGATCTATGATACACCATTCATAATCTTGAGAATCCTGTGCTATTTCTTCAACGCATCCATTTGGGGGAATTATGGAGGACATAGAGCTTTGCTAATAAAGTTTTAAATTTCTTTCGATTTCAGAGCATATCTGGGACTTGACAAAGAAAAGCACAGAATGACTGAGGAAAGGCAGTACAAGGAATCTCTCCACACTTCAACATTTAAAAATCATCAGCTCCTTTGAAAATGAGATTTATTTCCCAACCAATAAAACTAATCTGTGGTATCTATTCTCTTCAGTGACATGCAACTGGTATTTATCGATTTACCAATTACTCCATGTTTTCACAATAAACCCAATTAATTCATAAACTTGATGGGTTGGCAAACTTTTTGGAGAGAGCCAGATAGTAAAAAATCCAAGCTTTTCAGGCCATATGGTTTCTGTCACAATCATTCAACTCTGCTCTTGTAGCACACAGCAGCCATATATAATATGTAAATAAATGGATGTAGCTGTGTTCCAATAAAACTTTATTTTAAAAGAAAAACAGGCAGCAAGCTGGATTAGGCCCATTAGTCATATTTGGCCAACCTCTGCTTTACCCAACAATACCTTTTATAGCGCTAGACAGATAGCTGGCCTCAGTAAATAGTTCTTACTTGATAGAGTCAATGACATTGGGAAAGGAAATGTGGGAAATGGGGAGAGAAGGAGCATTAATTCTGAGTTCTCCAAGAGGACATTTCCATAGTCCCTGTACTAAGATGGAATGCCCCCTTTCCACTCTTAAATCAGATTCTAGAACTAGAGAGAATATTCTTTCCACAGACATAAGGAGTTTTCTCATATTAGGAAAAGAACAATGTGACAAAAAATTCCAACTGATTGGGGTGCATAAACTTGGAAATCAGTGTGGTATCGTTTCCCTTGTAAGCAGAAAACAGGTATTTGTAGATAAGGCAGGGAAATCCACTGGAAAAAGGAATCTATTCATAAAAGAATGCATCACAGAAACCCAGATATGGGTGGTCCAACCAGGCAGAAGTGGTTGGCAGTGGGATTTAAAAAATAAGATTAACACAAGATGTTAAGTACTGAAATCCATCTAGTCACAAACATGTGTGCTTTTAATGACATTCAGAGCCACTCCATAAAATGAAAGAACAGAAGTTAATTTATTTCACCAAAAACATTATGAAAAATCCTAGAGTACCCTAGAACTAAGAACCTTTTATTATTTTCTCATGGCTGAAAATCACGTTCATCTGCCAGTGACAAGTAACATTCATGGTTACAGTGAAGACAGAAGCCTGACAGCAGCATGACAGCAAGGGACTACACCAACACATTTTTTTTTTCAACATAAAGTTGATATATGAGATGCAGACACGGTGCAGGGGGTCCTTCATAAAACAAAAAAACAAAGCAAGTACAGCTTTTCCTCAGACTCTACTGAATAGAACAACTATTTCAGTAAGACAAATCAACCCAGGCTCGACCCTTGCCATGAACTCCACTTTCATTTCTTCAGCAGACATTTACTGAAGGACTATAACATATCAGCCACTGGGGTCTGCATCAGAACATTTTTTTTTTCTTTCCTTCTCTTTTCAAGCATACCATTCCTCTTGGAGAGAAATAGAAAACAATAATCTAAAACAGTATATAAAATAATTTTAGTAACTGATGATGTACTAGGGGAAGAAAAGGCATTGGCAGTAGAGCATGGCAGGTGGAGGGAGAAAAACATGGAGGGACGTTAGCCTAGATGGCCGGGGATGGACTGTTTGAAGGGGTAACATTTGGTAAACCTTTGGAAGATTTCGAGTATGGTAATATGATGGTCAGATTTATGCTTCGAGAAGATACATCATTGGCTGCTGTGTTGCAGCAGGGTTACAGGGCACAGAAGTGGAAACAAGTAGAACTGGTAAGGATGGTGGTGGCTTGGTCTTACGACACAGCAGTGGAGATGGTGATAAAATGTCATACTCAGGAGATATATTGGAGGCATATTTGATCCTATGAAAGATGATGGTGGCTTGGTCTAGAGAGGGTGCAGTGGGAAGATGGTGATAAGCTGATGAGTTCAGTATTATTCTGGAGTATATTTGTCAGTTTTGTTGGAAGACTATGTAAGTTGTGGAAAGAGGAAGACTTCTAGGATTTTGGTTTGAGTGACTGGTACCACTGACTGAGATAAGAAAGACATGTCAAGGAGAAAATCTGGCAGGCGATGGGTGGTGGAAACCAAAAATTTACTGGAGACATACTGAGTCGTTATCCCCAGCCCATGCCCTCGGGTAGGCTGGAGAGAAGGCTAGATATTCTGCTCTTCTAGGGAAAAATTATTTGCAAAGGATTAAGAACATAACAGAGGCCCCATAAATGCATGATAAATTAACTTATGAAACAAGTCATCATCCTACTAGTTTTGAAAGTCTAATTAGTGAAAAGAATTAGCACGTGGGATAGGGAACATGAAAGGCTTTCAGGAAGACTATTTCTCATTTCCATTTCTTACTTAAAAACCAGCTTCTCCACCCTTTTCAATTTCAAGATTCAATTCTTGGTGGCTATTCTCCCTTCAACCCTGGTACCTTTCCCTGCTGGTACAACCATAATCTCAGAAGAGAGCAAGAATAAGTCCTGATATACTGCTAGAGCTTTCAAAACGATTAGCAATCCAGAAATATGAAAACAGTTCTTGGATCAAGACACATAAATTTACATCTAAGTGAAAATAATACTCCTTCACTAAACACTCTGGGCTAGAAGTAGCCTTGAAACATGAGAATATTATGTTCATAAGAAATAGAACTTCTGTAACTTTCTGCCTTAGAGCCTTCTTTTTTTTCCTTTCTTGTTCCCATTATTATGAGCCTTAAAAAGTAACCCAAATATTTTCATTTGGATAGTATCTAACGAGCTGTCATATGTTTTTTATATAACATACATCTTTAAATAGCTCTTTAAATATCAAGCATATTTAATTATATAATGATTATCTATATATACTAATTTTTAAAAGAAAGCTTAATAAAACAATTATATTTTTAAAAAAAGCCTTAAGTCACTCGTGTCATCAACCAGAACTAAGCTCTATTATACTGTGATGTATTTAAAACTTCTGTTGGGAGAATAGCAGTCCCTTGCTGCTTGAAAACAATAAATAGCTTTCTACCTTCCTTGCAGGATGACACACACACCTCCACCACTCCCACCCACAACCCACCACTACCTCTTTAAGACCTGGCCCCCAGACCAATGTCATGAATCAAGTTACATCAGAACCCAGCCTGTGAAGTGCTTTGCCTCCTAAAGGAAGAAAGGGCTATACCTCCAAGGAACGGTAGGACCTAGTCAACATGTACCAGCAGGAAGCAGGTGAGAGTGTGCTGGATCAAGAGGAGATAGAATATGCATTTGGATAACGGAGATTATTGATATGGGAACATTCTCTCAAAGGATTTAATATCCTAGCGAGACCATGTGAGATGATCCTAAGACAGTGCTATGATGGCTCTTGGAAGCATACAGAAAGGAATGCTCCACATAACGAGTTATAAATACCACAAAGCTATGACAGACAGCTGAAGTGCTATCACAGACTATGCCAGCCAGAGCTGTGGGCCTAAGGAATGATGGAATGGTCTATGAAAGGTAAATCCAGGACTCCACCCTGGTGATGTTATCCTATATTTTATTCTCTAGGACACAGAATACACCCTAAATCCACAACCATTATAAAGAACGGTATTTCCAAGAAGTAGAATTCATAGGTCCAGGAACTAAGGTAAGAGTCGCCCTATTTATCATCTTTTTTTTTTAAAGATATATTTATTTGAGAGAGAGAGAGAGGGCGAGCGTAGGTGGGGGGAGGAGAAGATGGAGAAGGAGAAAGAGAACCTCAAGCAGTCTCTATGCTGCGTGGAGCCTGATGCAGGGCTCGATCTCAAGACTCTGAGATCACAACCTAAGCGGAAACAAAGAGACACTTAACTGACTGAGCCACCCAGATGCCCCTATCATCATTCTTAATAACTGATGTGGAGAATCTGTGTTTCCCACTCCTGCAAACTCTAGGCTTTCGAGGTGCTGATTCCTAGGAAGGCGATGATCTTCCACCAAAGAACACAAGTCTGTCTCATTAAACTTTAAGCTATTCCTGCTACCTGATACTTGGGGCTCCTCTTGCCAAGAACTGCAGGCAAGGAAAAAGGCACACGTAATTGATCCTGATCAAAAAAGGAGGAGACAGAGAAACAAAAACAAAAGGACAAAAAAAAACAGGAGATGGGCCTATATTATGTTCACAAGAAATAGAACTTCTGTAACTTTCTGCCTTAGAGCCTTGGCATGGGGTAGAATAAAACTATGTTTGACATCCAGGTGATCCAGTAGGGCATCTCTTAGAACACACCTGCCTAATTTTTATTGTAAATAGACAAGTTCAACAACTATAGTCTGAGAAACACATGGCAACAAAATCTTGGAGGTCTTATGGATGAGTTTGGTTTATTTTCTCAGTAAGCCCCTAAAATAGCAGCGTTCAGTCAAGAGTTAAGAGAAATCTAAAACAAAGAACAGAGGAGGGAGATGAGAATTAGTGTGGCCTTAAGGCAGACTAAAACAGGGGTTATAGCTCATTTCACCAACTTTCCTTTTCTAGGTTTCCCCATGAAAGAAGACCATAAGGCGAAACAGAATTCTCAAGGAACTGTTACAAGAACTTATTAAGCAATGGAAATGGATTCGATTGGTGCAAAAGATGAACTCTAGTGTACCAACCAGAACTTATGTTTAGGACTAACATACTAATTCCCCTAGTTGCTGAGATTGTTGGTGACTGGAGGGGTTCAGCTGAGTTCTTCTCAGGGAATTGTGACCTTGGCCAAAGTGATGTCCTCCCCCTGAGAGACTCCTACGTTCAATGACTAGTCACTGTAGGAGTATAAAGATCCAGAACCCTTGCCTCAAGGTGATCCAACTCTGAAGGGCCATCACAGCTCCAGAGCTCTACAGAATTAGCTAAAGCCCTTGTGCAACTGTATTGCAACTCCTCCCTGTGCCCAATCCTATTTCCTTCTCCCTGCATAAGCACTGTTCCTAAGGGCGTCCCCTGATAAATTTCCTGCACACAAATCTCAATCTCTAAGTTTATTTTGGAGGGCATCTGACTGAAGACAAACTGGTAAGGCTGTACTAGTACCCGCTGATTATCAGATCTGGACATGGTATAAAGACATGAACTCCTACACCCATTAAGAGGCCAGGAAGAACACTCTGTTCAGTGGTAAGCATGTTCTTTCCCCTAAAAAAGAATTCAGGAAAGTGGGGGTGGGGAGGAAAACCAAGTGAAAAACATTCAAAATAGTTTTTGAGTCCCTTGAAAAAGTATCTTTATAATTTAGTATACTTACATCATTGAGAAAACTGGTAGTGATTTTGGAGTCAGTTGTTTGATTATCACTGCTAGGGGGTGAGTGCTACTGGGGACCTATTGGGTAGAGGCCAGGCATGATGTTGAACATCCAACAATGACTGTAAAGTCCCCCCAAATAAAGAATTATCTGGCCCAAAGAGTCAACAGAGCCAATGTTTAGAAACCCTGGTTTAGAGGTCATTGGGTTATGTTATAGTCCTCATCTCATTATATTCTTAGGATTAAGGGGGTTATTAGCATCTCTTCACTACAGACGGGGAAATTGAACTCAGTGAAGGAAACCGACTTGCCAAAGATCCAAAAGAATGCTACCAGTAAAAATGAGTATAGTAGTTCATTTCCATTTCATGGAACTTTTTCTGGTCCAGATGGCAATCACTACCTAAACTTTTTACCTTTATTAATCTCTTCCCTGCAAACCAAAAGATAGCAAGTTTGATGTGCAGGCTCACTTTTGTGATTCATTGATAAATTCGTTATATTAAGAAACTAAACTCTTCATTATATTAAGAAACTAAACTGAATTTGCATCAGAGAAAAAAAATCATTTTCAAATTCACACATTCTGAATTTACATAACATTTATTTCCAAAGTTTTATTCAAATAAAGAACCTGTACACTGTCTAGTACTACTGGTGGATTTAGTACACTTACACATAGTATTAAAAAAATCTTTTTTTTTTTTTTTTTAAATCCCTGATAGGCTCAGGAAATACTGTCACCAGTAATAATACACGGATCTGCCAAGAAGGAGCACGGAGTCTAACTGTTCTCTGGTGTCTCAATTTTGTCATTTTTCTAGTGGTGTGACCTTGGATAAGTTACCTAACCTTCCTCAGAGCTTAAAATTTCTTACCTGTAAAATAGTAACTTATTACTAGGCTTCCTTTAAGAATTTAATAAGAAAATGTATATGAAACATAGTGACTGATAAAGCCCACACACTGAATAAACTGTAGTTGTATTGAATATCCACTGCTTTCTGGCTTCCAGCGCCTATTTGTCCTTTTTAATGGCGACGTGAACTGCAGTTGGGGAATTAATTCTTAACGCATGGATTTAGTATGGCGGACTCTAATTAGGTGTCTCGCCCTCCTCTAGCCAAAGGGCAGCATGTAACCCAAACCAAGCCAATCAGGTGTCCCCTCTCTGAAACGTGTATACCGAGTAGAGAAACAACCCAGAAAATGTTTAGCTCTGTCCATTCCTCGTAATGCTACCGACTAGTTTATTTTTTCATTCTAACACCATTGTTAACATTGATGCCCCTGAATTTCCAAAGAGGATTCACTTCCCTTGCCCATGTCCATGTCTGGGATATCGCCTCCCATCAATTCTGCAAGCCTCCGATAACCTTTCAACAAAATCCCTTTTCCTAAAATTAGCCTGATCCAGTTCTACTGCTCGTAACCCAAACTCTGTATATATATTAAGCAGCTATAGCTTACATCGGCATAAATTATCTAATTAATACTTAATTAAAGTAAGCACAAATAAGATTTAGTGACTTGTCTCTGCTTTTAGAAGTCTGTTTTATCATTAATTTGCCTTTTGGTTTTCACCCTAATGCATACCCGCACACAGTGAAGTCTACATAGGAACTGAAGACTGTTTACCCAAAAGAAAATTCTGTGGAGCAAAGGTGCTGTTTAAGCAGTCATCTCTGTTTGCTCTCTGTTGGAGCACTTCTTGGTAGGGCTTCAAGAAATACAAGGCAAGTGAAAAGAAACTGAATGTCTGGTTGATGTCTGATTGCCTGAGTCCACAATTCTATAGGCTTACCTGAGATCTTAAATAAGAATCTTTTCAGATACAGAGGCTTTCATTATTTTTGGCTTTCCTTCTGTGTCTTGGATGTGGTTGCTCTTTGGGTATAGCTATGGGTCAGACTCAGTGTGGTAAGTCTGAATGTGCAGTTACTGGCATCACGGTGAGGGGAGAGGAGTGGAGCAGAGTGAAAGGACATGTTTCTTAAACGAGGAAAGGAATGAATAATCACTTTGGTTTTTGCTTTACAGAGGCTTTGATCAACTTCATTTTTCACGGTGGGAAGATAGAGTGGCAATCTCTGAGTTTCTTTAGCGTTCACTTCCCAGAATGGCTTTCAAGGCCACAGAGTATCCTGTGTCTGTCAGCCGGGTTGCAATAGAGCAAGCCACTACGATGGCATTTCAGCGCAGGGTACAAAAATATGTTCTGTCCCATCACGTGGTATACAGAATTCGGGGCTCTGTTAGTTTCCCCACATTTCAGTATAAATGATTCTCAAGGCAAACAGTAATAATTCTTTGAGCAGGAAAATTTGGAAAAACTAAACACATATTTAACAAAGTCAGAGACTCTTTGGTTTTTGAATAATTAAGCCAAACTCCAGATTTTCGTTAAAAAAGAGGAGAAAAGAAGTCCATGAGTGGATGCTAAAATGGGTAACAGTTCTGACTTCCAGCACTACTGAAGCAGCTTTTACCAATTACAATGCGTAGTGTCGGTTGTCCTATAGCACCGTTAGCAACCTGTCATTCTGTAACAAGTTTCCAAAGCTAAAATGGCAGATCAATTTATAGCTCCAGAGAAGCTGCTCCGCTAAACTTCATTTAAGTCCATTACCTGCCAGACAGGGCATTTTTTTCTTGATCTACATATGTTGAAAGAAATGTATGCCTAAGAATCTTTTAAAGTGACATAAGCATTTTCATGCGTGGTTCAATAATTAGTTTGAAACTTTTCTAAAAAAAAAAAAAAACACTAACAGAAGGCATGGAAATATTTAGTGATAATATAATATATTCATTTTCCCAGAAAACACTTTACCTCCTGGAGTAAAGAAGCAACTGATTCAGGGTGGTCTTTGACTCTTCTTTCTTCTTAGTTGTATGCCCTCATTTCTCAACCTACTAGTTAGTAATTCTGTATTGTGTAAAGTCTAAGGATGCTGGTTGCAAGGGATTTATCTGTATTATGGATTAAGCTGTGCTGAACACACACGGAACTCATCCATTACAGATTCCTGAAGCCAAAGTTTCAACATCATGTCTTAATGGTAATATCCTTATTCGTAATAAACACTGAAGGGCCATCAATGACTACAGTAGGTAACTTGTTAAACCAGAATCGAATTTTATAATTTATAGCCTAGTTCAAAACATCCTATGGGATTTAGAATGTGCTCTTTTCAACCAGGAATGCAGAGGGAATGTTCTTCTGTGTGAAGCTCTATCTGTGCATGCATTCACTTCAAACGGGGAGCAGAAGAATGAGGTACCTCCGTGATTCCCACTGCTCCCTACATAAAACTCCATTAGCTCTTTCTCACCAGAGACAAGATGAATGCTAACCACTTTTATTAAATTACAGGGCTCATGCAGATGTAAGATATAGCTAGTTACTCAGTATCTGCAGAGGTTTTTTATCACAAGCAATAGAACTGGATCAGTCTAACTTAGAGGAACAGAGGTTTTGTTGAAAGGGTATCAGAAGCTTGCACAACTGATGGGAGGCTGTACACCACATATGGAAATGAACAAGCGAAGTTTTTCTCCTTGTATAAAACTGACATTTTTCCATTTAAACACAATTAAGCTAACATACTCACTGCCTTACATATTCTACTATTAATTATTTTCTTTTTCCTTAGTTTAAGTCAGAGATTACTGTAGTATAGCTAAGAAAACTATAAGATGGTATCCGACTTCTAAAAATATGATTCCATTGAAATAATGCTGGGTGTCAATCCTTTATAGAGACTCGTTCTCTATCATAATGCTGTTGAAAACTACATCCAGTTGACGACTAAGTCTTCTAAATATATAATTTCTGCAGTGTAATCTAGTTGGAAGACAGGCAAAACTATTACAATGGCTTATCTGGGATAACAATTTAAGGTCCTTAAATAATGGGCAAAGCTTGCAGGAGCCTACATTTGACTAATGGACTACTGACTACTTAAAAGTATGGACTTATGAATTCTGCCTTCATTTAGGAAAAATGGACAAAAGAATGTCATGTCTTTCAGATAATTCATAGGTGATGACAAAGAAAATAATTAAAAATAATTCCCCCCAAATAGGTAAGGCAATTCATATATTTAAAAGCAGTTGAGTCAATACAAACCACTCCAGGAACCTTACTCTTTACATTGTACGTAGATAAGCAACAACCATTTCTGATTCTGAATTGTGTGCTCATATTATTGATGCCACTTATGACCTGATGCTTGGTCTTTTCCTACACATATTTACTTATGCAACCCTAATCCTTCTTATCAGTCAGAAGTGTGTTCAGCTGTAGCAGAAATCTGACAAACAGTGGCTTAAAGAAGAATTTATTATTTATTGCACCATGGCCTCTGGGAGTAAACAGTCCAGGAACCAGACTATTTTCCTACCTGCATATCTTTAGCATATACATTTTCTTCCCTTTGGTCATAAGATGGCTGTTGTGCCTTCCAGCATCAGTTTATGTTCTAGACAGGAAAGACGAGGGAAGAAAAGCAAAATATACTTGCCAAAGGAATCTGTCTACTTTTACCAGAAAAAGAGGCTTCTTAAAAGCCTCACTCAATAGACTCTCTTTGACACCTCAGTGGCTGGAACTGGGTTATGCAGCCACTGAAGGCTGATGAGACTTTGAGGAGCTCCTGTTTAAAACTGTGTATACTGCTACCCTTAAAACCCCTGGGATTCTATTACTGGGTCAGAAGGACAGACTTAATATTATATAGACAATTAGCACTGTTTGCCACAATTCTGCAATGCTAGATGAGAACTATGGTCTTTACGTGGTCTGCCTGTTTCTTCATGTTCCCTGCTCTAAATGCCCAGGGCAATGACAAGCTGAGTCATGAATTATGACAGTCATTTGCTACCTTGTACAATGCGCTAATTTTTAAATATATATTTAGACTCATCATCCCGTAAGTCCTTAAAACTGAGTGTCAAATTTTATACTACTTCTGTATCATATAAACACGATATTTGACTTATTGATGAATTTACTCAAGAACTCATCTCAATACTATTCTCTAGGAGAAGTAAATAATAGCTTATTATTGTTGCTCTAAAAGTGATTTCATTCTTGACTATTCCCTATGTGATCTGGACATTCTCTAAATTGCTTTAAGTCTTACTGGCTCTCTAGTATATTCCCTAAACTTACAGCTTTCCTAGCAACATTACAACAATAAAATAAATGAGACAAACACTGTCCCACAGTATTATAAAGGTCTTAAGGAGTGAGGTATATTTTAAACTAACTGTAAATTTAGCACCGAAATAACCGTGGTACAAATCAATTATGACAACTATTTTGCATTTCTTTCTATCTTGCTTTTCCCTCTCAAACATATTTTCCGGTTAGGAGAAATGAAACAGACCAAATGCAGAGCTTTCAAGAAATAGTGCAACTTTCTCAACAAATAAGAAAGGGCTCCCTTCCCTACACCGTCTCTTTTAAAAACATCTTTACAGTTATCTTTTCTTAGACATGAGTGTGGAGAAAACTATTGGTCTAAAATGAAGCTCTCTAGCTCAAAGAAATGGTTATTTATTAATTTATGGACATGTATTTTTCTACTAAAATGTTGTACATGCCATAAAATATGTACTATTTAACGAGTGAGGCTAATAAACTGAAAAATGCTTCACTACGTTTGAAAATCTTGGTTTAGTACTTTGTGATAGTGATTTGGGTCTAGATGTACTTTAACACTTGGTTTTGATGTCTGTAAGAGACCTCAAAACAATACGTAGATGACATCTGAAACACAGCATAGTTAACTCTACTTACTAAACCATGAGGCTCGTTTTTTAATTTCACCCATAGGTTAAGTTCAATTGAGTATTATGTGACACTAACATTCTGAAAATGTTGCAGTCTTTTACAGTTAGGTTTGGTGTTTTGGGGAGATGCAAGAAGAAGCGGGAGGCCAGATCACGGAGAACCCCGGAGGCCACTGCCATTTCCTCTGAGTGACATGGGACCATTTCAAGGTTTTATGCAGAGAAGCGATAAAATCTGACTGAAGTATGAAAAATGACTTTGTAGTGTGAGAGTAGGAGTAAAGATCCTAATGAGGGGGCTTGTGAAGAAAGCCAGGCAAAAGCTGATAGTGGCTTAGCCACTGGTGACAGCAATCGAGGTGGTTAGCATCTGGATATATTTTAAAGATAGAGTTCCCCATACATGGGATAGAGGGAGGCAGAAATAACTGTTAAAGTTTTAGCTTCAATACTATCCTGCTGGAGGGTTCTCTGATCCATGAGAACTTCATTAGGCCCCATTCCGTGTGCTTCTACAGCACCGTCCCACTTTTCTCTCAGCACTCTCACATGTGTGGCAAGTTCTGGCTTTCCCCATCTCCTTCTGGGCTCTAATCTTTGGCAGTGTAGGAATCATGTCTATCTTATTTAGAGTATATATTTAGTATGTAAATGTTGAGTAAGCTTTTGTTAATGAGTGAATTGAATAAGTAAAATCATTACAACAGAACTCAATTTAACACTGTTGGCCATAAAGATATTGGGAAATTCTTCCTCGGTCTAAGGCTGTACAAAACCTTTTTTTTCAACAGTGGTACATCACCCACCAATTCTCTAAAATAGTTCATCATCACCTATATTTTATTAAGATCTATTGTGGTTAAACAATAGTATCTTCTTTAGCAAATGGTCATAGCTCTTAAAAGACTTTATTAACGGCATTTAGTATTTTTCACAGCCTAATGCATGAAAAATTCCTAAGAACTTAAAGTATGTATGAGAATTGCTATGACTGATTTTATTTTATGTGTCATCCCTGTGCAGAGGCCATGCTAATCTTCTCTGTGTCGTTCCAATTTTAGTATTTGTGCTGCTGAAGCAAGCACTGATTGATTTTATTTTAAATGTGAGATTGGCCAGACCATTAGATACTATTAGATACTAATTGATTGAGTGTAAAAATAACTACAGCTTCAGGGATGGGAGTGGGAAACAATCCTGTCCTGACTGTTGATAATGCAGTTCAAATCTCTATGGAACAGACCCACTGACAATCTGTTGTTAAGTTTTTGTTTAGTTTTGTACAATATATACATATTCTGAGAAAACTTCTTGAAGCAGAGCTTTAGAAGCCTAAATTAAAGAGTAGCGCATGATTCAAAACCCGGTAATGGTATCCATTAATTAACTTAGCTCTTTACATACTCTTTGTGCTTGCTATGTATGAGCCTAAAAAAAGAACTAATACCTTATCACTAAAATAGTTTTTGTCAGAAACCTTGAAGCAAAGAAGATAAGTATCTAAAATAAGCAGAACCCTGAGACACGGGATGTCATATACTCTGTGTCAAAATCCCTTTGCATCACGTGCTTAGAAGTGAATTACAAGTGTACTTAGCCAATGGTGCATATCTCTTAAATTTCTCAGGGTGGTTTTACCATGCTGAGTTTACTGCATCAAAGGACTGGTTTTCAGTTGTGTAGGTACAGACACCAGATTGGCCAAAACACTAAGCACAGATCTTTCTCTTACAAGAAGACTTGCAGTAACTCAAGTTCACAAGACTGTCTATAAAAACGTCCCTATATTGCAAACAAATCACGATCAGAAAGCTGCCTAATAAATAGAGGGTCTGATGGTGTTAGATTACATAAATGTTTAATGGCATTTCTTCATTCATGAAACAAAATTTTCTTGAACATCTGTTATGTGTCAGGTTTCTTCTTCTTTTTTTTAAAGATTTTATTTATTTATTTGACAGAGAGAGGTCACAGGCAGGCAGAGAGAGGAGGAAGCAGGCTCCCCGCTGAGCAGAGCCCGATGTGGGACTCGATCCCAGGACCCCGGGATCATGACCTGAGCGGAAGGCAGAGGCTTTAACCCACTGAGCCACCCAGGCGCCCCCGTCAGGTTTATTCTGAGACACTGAGAATATAGTGGTGAACAAAATAAATGAGGTCCTTTCTCTCTTGGAGCTTATACTTTAGTGAGGGAGACAAACAACATGGATTTTGGTCTTGCTTTTTTATTGATGTGTTGCTAGTACTTATAATACTGGCTTGTACACATTAGGTGCCTGATGATATTTAATTAATGAAGAAATAATGCAATGTAACTATTAAAATAGTTTCAGATAATGATATGGACGAAGAAGAAAATAAAACAGGGTCATGATATGGTAAAGTAAGATTAGTAGGAGAGAGGGTAGCTTGCCTAGATTGGTTGGTATGTAGCAGATTAAATTACTCTTTGGCAACTATTAACCCATTCTTTTCCCCCACCTCCACGGGAGCATCAGTTTTCTACTCCATTGCTGTTGAATTTGACTGTGCAACATGCTTGGCCTCACGGTGGGTAGAATGTACTTCTCTGCCTTCTGATCTTGGGCTTGGCCATGTGACTTGCTTTGGCCCACAAGATGTCAAGAGGTGACACAATCAGAAACTTCCCATGTTTGTGTGTTTGGGTTTTTCCTCTTGCACTTGTGCCACTGATATAAGAAGAACAGGCCCTGGATAGCCCATCTAGATAACCTCTGAGTTTTAGAAACTCTGTTCAAGTGCTTTAGTTTCTTTCACTAAATTAAAAAACTTTGATTCGTGAATGTCTATGCTATTTTGCTATTTTTATTAATCTGTTGACTGCTAATGTCAGGGTCCTAAATATAAAAGAAATATGAATGAACAAGTTGCATTTTGGTGGGAGAGTTGAAAGGAAGGAGTTTTTACTAACTATGAAAGTACACAATAAAAACAGGTAGATGTAAAACTTCTTCTTTTTTTTTTATTAACAGGATTTTTTAGTAATTTAACCACTAAAATCAACTAAGAGCAGAAGGAAAGCATGTTTGTTTAGTCCAGTGGCTAAGCTCCACCCCAGACAAGATATTTTCATTTTCAACACATGATACATAAGAAAAGGAAAATGTGAACCACAGGAATGGAATAAATATTGAGGACAAAAGCAAAGTGTTGAATATATTATAGTCACACTAAATCTTAAATGAATAAGCACTCTAAACTATAAAGGAAAAACTAAGCAACAAAGTTATTTTATATGCCAAATGTCCCCACAGATGAATAAAAAGCAGACATTAAAATTCTTGTAAAATGGCAAAGAAATTATGATTAATATGTTCCTGGTTACAAGGTAATGATCACATTATACATGCAAAAAATATGAAAATATGAAAAATCTTGGTGACAAGAGCAGTGGGATCATTTAATGAATTAATCCCAATGTGCACTGAATGTTGGATATAGGATTTATCTGAAAATATTGTACTTCAACTCAAATGTTCAGAAAATTATCTACAGTGGACAACATTATCTGGAAAAGACTTGAATGGATTGGAGGAATCTAACTTTGAAACTTACTAGCATAATAATGTTCTGACTGGCAGCCAGATTTTGAGCAGCCATAATTTTCTACAGTCCAGAATCTCAGAGAAAGATAGAAGTAAAAGGGACCAGGGAAAATAGACACAACAAAACCTATATCCTTATTACATAGTTAGGAATTAAAGACTCTCCTTTTTCAGACTTAGAATATACATGACTTAATTTGATAAAAAAGTACTTTGCTGTCTAGTTTCTTATTATTTCTTCAATTTTACACTTAGAATTGAAAAAAATAGCAGAGGTCATGGATAACAGGAGAAAATGGAGAAGATGTAGAAGAAAAAGATCCACTGATAAGAGCATGAGAACAAAGATGTTTCCGAAGACACAACAGACAACTGAAATTTAATGTAGGTGAATTCAGTAAAGAGAAAAGTTAGTCAAGTTCTTTCTACTTTGGGAATCTTTGTGGCCATCACTCTACGAAAACAAGTACTATACTTATGTATAGTATACTTATAGTACGATGTTCCTAAATTACCAAAGGTAAAATTGTCAGTTAGCTTAAGAACAACCACTTAATCACCAAAACTTAAAAAAAAAAAATCTACTTATACATACCTTCTAAAACTATCTATTTTTAGCATAAGTACATGGAACAAAAACCTTATCTATTCAAATACTGCATATCCTCAGCACAGTGTCACATCATCTGGGCCTAACTGTAGAAACCTCAGATTATTTGAGAAAGTATGAAACTGTGGTGGCCAAGTGGCAAACCTTCTACGACATGTCTGATGAACCTGGCGACTGCTAAAGTCCGGTTTTAGTAAGAATGAAACCCATGTAGTTTGACTTCAAAGGATCAGATTTAGAATTAGCCATGAGACTAAAAAGCTGGAAAAATATTTCTACAGTAACCATAGCAACTTGGAAAAAATTCCCAAAATATGTAGTGGCCATTTGTAATGCTCCCTGATTTTTGATACCCTTCCTGTGTTTGGTGAATTTCTAGCCTTATGAGGTATGACTCCCTTAGGTAAAACCCAGACAGCACAGTTATCTATCCTGCTCTATTCCCAGGGCTCTGCTAATCAGAGTCAACCGTGATGGACTTTGATTCAGCAGAAAGAGAGGAAGGAAGCTCTGTATAGCATCCATTTTGCTCACAAGGATGAGACACATTCAACTGTTGGCTACTGCAATGGTTGCATTAAGCAACAGGCTCTTAGAGTGCTTGATGGGAATGTCACAGCAAAGGGGGACTTATTTTTGAGCAAGTTTTGTGGTATAGTTTTGGTATTGTTTCTAGAAGCTTAACTTTGCCCCTGGTTCTCCAGCTCTCAACACTTTGGTCAACTACTCAATTTCCTTTTAATGAACTTTTTTTACTGCTTAACTAGCCAGAGACAGTTTCTACTGTTTAAGAGGAAAGCCCTGGTTGATACTAAATGACTCCTAAGTGAAGGCATTTTAGCCTCAGGAAAATCAGAAACATCTATGGTTAGTTCTGGCTCTATAAGGGCTCTAAAATTCCAGCCGGTTTCTGAAAGAGGAAAAAAAAAAAAAAAGTCAAATCAAGTCTGGAAGCCTGCAGTAGCAAAGTAACAAAGTTTTAACTACAGTCACTTGAAATGAAGGGACTAATGAAGGCAAGACTTGGAAGATCCAGTGGCTACTAACATGGAACAACAATATAAAGAGCATGAAGAAGATACGATTCTTGACTTGCACAGCACAGCTTTTTAAAAAGATAACAAAGTGTTCACAATTCCAAATTCTCAGTTCAAGGCAAAAATCACAGCCAAGAGCTATTCCCTAATGTTCCCAGGGAGGGGAAAGGCAGCATCAGCGAACAATACTGTCTACCTTTTACAGACCAGGAGTGTTCCTGGGTCTCACTGTTTTCAGTGTAGACAGTGGGATGCTCAGGTGGCCGACCTCAGGTAGATAAATTTAGATCCAAGAGGCAGGAGGAGGAGGTTACTGTTCTTGTTAGGAGAGTTAAGTTGTAACCAGAATGCTCTGGCCTGCTCTGACCATCAGTTTTGGCTACTGGATCACATGATCTACCAGATAGGCATCCAAAAAAATCCCAACTTAATAAAATTATAATATATCTGGGTTTAATGCAGAGGGGCCTGACTTGAGCCACTACAACAAAAATTTGTAATGTCTATTCCAATTTCTAGTCCCAAGTCACTTTGCAGATGCAGAGCTCCAAGTTCCTGAAGACATGAATCGTAATGACATGACAGGTGTAAACTGTAAACTCTCAGCTTGGCCTTTTGCATCAACATAACTGCACCGCAGAAGGGAAAGACCAGGTCTTTGGGGGCACTGTTGTACAACAGCTCTGAACTAACTCTAAAAGACGGGGGACCCAGAACACCACTATGGACTAGTGGTCACAAAGGGTGATTGTGGGAATCAAACAACCAGTGGGAGGAATTTTAACATGAATGTGTCCCCCATCCAGCCCAGTGGAACCTTAAATACACGGAGTATGGAGCTGGCACTGGGGAAGGAGAGGAGTTGGTGAGAGGCTTCATCAGAGAGCCGTCTCATACGCAGCCACTCCCGCAGACGCACATTCTTCCCTAGCGCTCAGCGCCAGGTACGTGGCTATTCATCTGCACCTGGACTTTTTCCTCCTTCCCTAATAGAGAGAGAACACCTGCAACAGCTGTGTTCATACAGCAATAAATCATTTCCTCTTAGGGTTATACAAATTACTTGGCTCTGAACCACAGTACATTTCACAAAGACCTGTACTGTCTCAACAAAACGCAGGACAACTACAATGCTGACATTACATCTCCAGGACCTGGAAAGCAGGAATTGACCAGTATTCAAGCTCCTTTGTGCAGACACGTAACACACAGCTCTAAGTCCAACACGCGTGGAGTGAGGGGCGGGGGGGAGTTTCATCATTATGAAAACAGTAGAGCTGCACTGTGGTGAAGTTTCTGAGGGCCCCGTGATCTTGGGCACATCAGGATAACCTCTACAAAGGTAGATGACTGACTGTACCTCCTGCCACTAAGAAAGAAGCACGGCGGTATGTGGGTCTTTTTGTGAAAATAATATATATCCCACTGGGAATTTTGCTTTGTGATCTACTTATGCAGTAACCTGAAATATGCTGAGTGAGCACAAAAGGACAGAGGAGCCTTCCTAGTTAATCGCGGCTACAGAACATCGACCTGGCCTTTGTGACCAACAGATTCAATGGATTTAGAACTGTCAGTATTTTATCACAGTACTAGATGGAGCCTGGGGCAAATTCTGATGGCGGAATCCCAGCAGAGATCGCTAAGGTTTTGGACAAAGTCAACAGGCGGGAAACGTGTCCCTTTGAAAGGGCGTATTAAGTTCATTACCAAGTGCTATTAGAATCTGTGCATCAGACTGGAAACAATAAATGTGACCTGATCTGCCCTAAGTCAACTTGGTTTAGCTGATTCACTGAACTGTTAAATCAGGCATGCTCAGGAGTAGGCCATACGAAGTGACTGTGACATACATGGAATGAGACTTGAGAAAGAAAAAGCAGAAGTTCCACGATCAGAATCACTTACTCTCAGCTACACCCGCCTTGTGGTAGGTTGCTACAAGAGACTCTGGGCCATTCCCTTTATGAACACATTTTATTTTTATAAGGGACAGCTGAAGTATTTTGTTATTATTTTACTTAATGTTACTGTTAATATGGGTAAGTATGGAAGAACGGTATATTTTAAAGGTTAGGTTTAAGTACTGACAAAAGGTATAAGCTGATAGTGAATAACCAAGCAATAAACGATAGTATACATTTGCCATATTTTCTTATTTTGGCATTTTGAGAAAACCCTTAACCTATCAGGGGATATTCTATCCTTGTAAGTCTGGTCACTGCGAGGTAGAATGCCCAAAGAGTATTTCTTAGCTTCTTTTTTGTACCCAGCATACAGGCACTGTGATCAAAGGCCTACCGATCAGGGTTACTCCCATGAGATTTCAAGAAGAAATAAACAACCTGATGAATGAAACTCTGTAAGGGACCCTCTTAACTGGTGAGAGTTGGAGGGAGAGACTTTCGTTTTGGGGGCCAAAAGCTAGAGGCTGTGAGATGCAGCGGTGTTAAGTGGGGGAGGGAAAGCAATGAGTTGGAAGGGGGTATATGGTGGGTCAGCAGCATCTATGGGATCTCCTCATTAGGTCAGTTCTGTGTCATGGCTTTGGGCTTTCCTTTTGAAAGCTGAGCTTACAAGCCTGCTTCTCCCATCCCAATAACCTCTTAATAAATAAACTCCTTTTATGCCTACTCAGTTAGAGTCAACCTCTGTTGTACAAAATTAGGAATTCAATCTGAAGTTAAAAAATACACAGTTTTCAAATAGACCAACAACCTGTCTGTCACATATTTATAGGATCTTAATTAGGTTAATCTTAAACTCTCTGCTAAAGGGATGCAATGATAAAAATTAGTTCTTAAGAGGGTAAATTCATGTGAATGTTGCAGCTTTATGTATAAAACTAAGAATTATGGAATCTCATGCATGGAAACTTAGCTGAACCAATCAATAATGAGGAGAATGAATGAAAAACTTCTAGGAAAAGAAAATAGGATAATAAATAGCTTTAAAAGGAGAAATAAGATGAAGAGATATACAATGGTACATCAATCCCACAGAAAGAAAAGTAAAATTATGTCTTGTCTATCCATTTAATAATCTTATTTTAAAAAATAAGAAAAATTGTCTGACAATTTACTCAAAGACTAAGTCAGACATGTGATTCACCCATAATCTAATGGATTTCATTCAAAAATAATGTGATGATAATAAATGATGTATCTGTTTCCTCTCTGTTACAGACTCGAGTTCACATGTATTAAATAATTGGACTTCCTTTAAAGAGTGAGCACAAAGCTTCCAAAGCAAGACAGGAGCACAGAGAGGTCATGTCAGTGCATATGAATCAGCAATGAACAGAATGTCAAGGAGGTTTTCTCTGTTTTCATATGAGAAGAAAAATACCGCATCTCTTAGAAAATGATTTTTTCATGCTGTTTCCAAGGCACTATTAGTTACAAACCAAATTGTTATTTTTGCTATTTTTTCAAAGGAAAGAACTGATGGCAGAGGAGATACATATGATGGAAAACAACTATATAATAAATCAAGTACTTTAAATGTAACAACTACCAAGTGTCTTTTAGTAATAATATAATTTCCTTTGTACTGAAAGAGATTTTGATAAAGAAAGGAAGAAAACAGTCATTTTAGAAGTTTCAGTTAAAAAGCAGCACATCTTTGGGGCGCCTGGGTGGCTCAGTGGGTTAAGCCGCTGCCTTCGGCTCAGGTCATGATCCCAGGTCCTGGGATCGAGCCCCACATCGGGCTTTCTGCTCAGCAGGGAGCCTGCTTCCTCCTCTCTCTCTGCCTGCCTCTCTGCTTACTTGTGAT
The DNA here is from genome assembly GCF_902655055.1 of Lutra lutra. Lineage (NCBI taxonomy): Eukaryota > Metazoa > Chordata > Mammalia > Carnivora > Mustelidae > Lutra > Lutra lutra. The sequence goes on along the minus strand of NC_062285.1, from coordinate 78,188,577 downwards.
TTCTCTCTGTCAAATAAATAAATAAAATCTTTAAAAAAAAAAAAAAGCAGCACATCTTTTAACAATTTATACATCTGAAAAATAAGTCAAAGAATGGGAAGCAACAGATATTCATAAATATGCAGGATAATATAAAGAACATTAACCTATTATGGAGTAAATCTACACAACCCTATAATTTCCATGGTCCAACTGTTTAAAGTATACAGAGAAAGTCATTATATTTGTAAATGTTTCATAAGATGCTCTTGTAGTAATATTAGTACAAGGCCTGGATGGTCATTGTTCAATCCTTGTATCTTTCTTGTAAATGACAGTATTTTCTTCTCTCTACCTAGCAAGATAGAATTAAGAATTGAGAGCCACTAAGAAGTATCAGAGAAGTAAATACAAGGATTATACAGCTTAGCTCCATACTGAAATAGAATCAAATGAAATTAAAAGAAAATATTATCCGTGCCAACATAACTTCAAAATTTAACAAAACCGGTTTTCAAAAAGCTTATGTTGGGATCATGACTCAGTTTTCTTAATTTGCTAAATAAAAAACTTGTTTGCAATAATGACTTGTATATTTGGATCTATTTTAAAGGACTGAAATAACTCTGACACGTTACTTTCGTTTCATATTTTAATTCCTAGAGGAAGTATAATTTTAAGGGAGTTTGGCATTAGCCTGTATGTGAGTAGAAATGTGTACTAATTCCAAGAATATACCCATAAGGACTTTAATGAGAACTAAAAAGAATAGGCTAAGGGTTTTAGTTTTAAACACAGCGTTAACATAAACTTTAAATACAGTTAACACTCTGTTTAAAACCAAAAAGATAGGGCTGCCTGGGTGGCTCAGTGGGTTAAGCCTCTGCCTTCAGCTCAGGTCATGATCTCAGGGTCCTGGGATCGAGTCCCACATCAGGCTCTCTGCTAGGCAGGGAGCCTGCTTCCCCCCCCCCACTTGTGATCTCTCTCAGTCAAATAAATAAAATATTAAAAAAAAAAACAAAAAGATAAAAGATAGAGATAATACTACCTAGAATAGTAGTTAGAGTGGTTTTCAAAAAGGCAAGACAAACTTATTGTTACCTTATCACTGCTATTATATAAGCTGGTGGTGGTTTTAACTTCATAGCCCAATTCATGCATGCTTAAAACCTCATTTTAAGACTTTGTCAATCTTTTATCACCACCTAATATTTCCTAATAAAATCAGGAAAACACAAGTCCGGTATTTTACGTAAATCTAAACCTTAAAACCCTGTAGGAATGAAATAATATTTAAAATAATCTAAACCAGTAGTCTTTGCAAGGGTACTCAAAAGCTCATGACATGGGGTGCTGGGTGGCTCAGTTGGTTAAGCCTCTGCCTTAGGTTCGGGTCAGGGTCCCAGAGTTCTGGGATCGAGCCCCACGCTGGGCTCTCTGATGAGCGGGGAGCCTGCTTCCCCCTCTCCGCCTGCCTCTCTGTCTACTTGTGATCTCTGTCAAATAAATAAATAAATAAAATATTTTTTTTAAAAAGTTCATGACAGGTGAAAAATCTACTTAAAAATCAAAAAGAATTTACTTAAGTTATAAATCGTATGCAATACATGATTGCAATTTCCTAAGTGAGGTGTGTGTGTCTGCATACTCTCCAGGCTTTTCTGCTTTTCTTCCTAATTTGTCTGGATGGAGCTGATTCCTCTAATTTATCTAGATAAAGCCTGTACAAGTAGAAAGATGTATTAAAAGCCTGCTAATGGAGAAACTGACAATCCTAGAACAGTGTCTGAAAAATAACGTGTAAAGCAAATATCTAACCAGACTTCAGTACTGTTACTGGGGAATCTCCCTACATGGTTTGCAGTCAGACAGAACCAAACTAAAAATCTTAATTCTTTTTTCTACTGATCTTGGGCAGTTATCAAATATAACTCTCAATTCTCCTTGTCCGTAAAGTGCAGATATTATTTAGGCTTGTTTTGACGATTATGTGAAACAGTGTAAATAAAGCAGCTACCGTGGTATTTTGGACGAACTTGGCACTCATTAATGGTTGTTGTTTTGTATTGTTTTCTGATATAGAACATTTCCTGTCAACAACCTAGATTCCACCCAAGTTGAACATTTTTACGTATTCTTTTAATAGTAAGATCATATTAAGATCACCTTTTCTGGGGGCACCTGGGTGCCTCAGTGGGTTAAAGCCTCTGCCTTGGGCTCAGGTCATGGTCCCAGGGTCCTGGGATTGAACCCCATATTGGGCTCTCTGCTCAGCGGGGAGCCTGCTTCCTCCTCTCTCTCTGCCTGCCACTCTGCCTACTTGTGATCTCTGTCTGTCAAAAAAATAAAATCTTAAAAAAAAAAAAAAAAGATCACCTTTTCTGGGTTTCTACATTATTGAATTCCCACAGTAACTTTTTCTTCAGTTGAACAACCTCAGATCTTTCGAACTCCTTCTCCTAGGTTATATCCTCAATAGCTCACTCTAAGAACCCTGATTTCCATGAAAATACCAATATTTTTTTTCCTAAATACGGAACATAAAACTGGGCACAGTTCTACAGTGAAAACACCGTAAGAGAAGAAGATAGTAGTAGAATGTGAGCTCCTGTTTTCAGGATCTTTTCTCTATTATTGTGTATCTCATGCCCCTTCCAGTTCTCTTAGCTGTGTCGGGGCTGTACCTCTTCACTGGTCCTAACTACTACGGGCTTTGATAATCCTCTTCGGATACTGGCTTTCCCCCAGGCAGCACAATGAAACTGCCAGTATAAAGGAAGTTGACAAGGCTAGTTGGTGTGATGCACAGGAAAGAGTACAGGATGAAGAATAGGAAAATTCAAGTCTTGACTATACTATTTACTAGAAGAAACTTTGGAAGAGTCAACATCTCTACGAACTCTTTAATTTTCTGGTTTGTAAAAGCAGCATAAGAACTATGCAGTTGATTATAAGAATCAAAGAGTATACGTAAAAACCTTTATAAATTTTAGTTGCTAAATGAATATTCTATTATTATTATTATTGATACAAAGGTGTAAGCTCTCATTATCTCATTTATCTGAGCACAGTCCTGTGCACAGTGCTCAGACTATGAAAGATGTTCAACATTTCTTTGGAGAATGGAAAAAACACTTAGACAAACTTCACAGTACACAACCTAGGACAGAATAGCAAGGGCACACTCAGAAGTGTGCTGTGTAGATAATGGGATCGATCAAGATGTTGGCCATTGGGAATACCCCTTTGCCCCTCATTTCTTTCTAAATAGTTAATAGTTGTGGCTGGAGCAGCACAGTGAGGGCAACTGGAGATCCTTCATAAATAGTACAGGAATGACTAAATGCTTTTTAAGTTCTAAGATTGGCTGAAGGGTAAATCAACATAAAATGTCCATCCCCACTGCCCCCAATAATCTGAGCTTAATGAAACAAGACATTCTAGAATTGCAACCAAAAGGTATACCAAGAATTTAGAAATGGACTTTTTAATAAAAATCTTTATAAAATTAGCTTATTGCTATAAGGGATTAAATCCTTTGGTTTCTCACATACTATTATCCATCTTTTTTTTTTTTTTTAACCATATAGCCTAGTCCATATTTTAGTTTCCATCCAGCCAAAATAAAGAAAAACCCATCCTTGATCATCCTAGTCTTAAACGATCTTCTGGATTTCTATTGCAATTATGTCAGCATAATGCTTTTGACCTTTATCCAAGCACTCCATATATTATGGTGTTTACTATTGCTTTAAGCTATTATTTTGTCTTTACATAGTTACTTAATATGTCTTTATACTTTCCTTCCAAAATAAGACTTTTAGCTTTTTAAAAAACTTGTTGCTTCTGGTCCTCCACCGCTATTTGATAGGATAGATACCACAAAGTGCCATACAGCTAGCAAAACAGAAACATGGGTCCCCGTTACCCTCTTGTTCTTAGGTTTTTAACCTGAAATTTTCATTTCTGACCTATTCACAAATTCTTGTCCCTATTCTTTATTGCTGCATCTTGCCCACAGAGCTAGACTGCTGGTTAATAGCTCAGACTTCGGAGCCAGACTATCACTTTCTAGTTTTATGACTTGTGATCATGAAATATTCTTGAGAGTAATGTGCGTGCATACACGCGCGCGCGCGCACACACACACACACACACACATACACACACAATCCTTAGACTAGTGCCTGGAATCATCATTTCAATTTCGAGGTCTTTGAAATTAGTGCTTCCTCTAGGTCTGACCTCTGGTTTTCCTTCTGGGCCAGTTGCTCATCATTTATATTATGAGGTATCTAGCCATTCTGAGTAAAAGCTTCAGTTGGTATGACCCATCTCAAAAATGATACCTAACTTACAGACCTTCAATGATAGTATAGCCATCAAATGTGTCAATTCTGAACTGCCATAATCTATGACTCAAAACTGACACTTTGATTTTGCTGATCTGTCCTTGATTTAAATCAATTCTTACCACCATCTAAGTTTTAGGAACTTTAATATAGCGCACCGATGGAGAAAAGTCATCTGAATATTTAAGAAAAAGTTAAAACCTTTCAGTGAAGAATAAAGCAAATTGTCATTGTGATCATTTAAGAAGTGATTGAGTAATTATTTAAATGAATACTTTAAATTACTACACAGATAAACATTTATAGACACTAAATGACCCCAACACAAGTATTTACACTTACTGTATTTTGATTTAGAAATTTTTTCTTTAAACAGAATGCTATCCCCCAACAGCTGAGGGTCACATTAATTACTGTACCTAATTAGTTCTTATGTGTACATACATAAATTGTCATTTTAATTCTAAGTTGGAACATATGTTATTTCCTGAAAGATATACAATGGGCTTTGATGTAAGCATTAAGCTGTATCTATAATATCTTTTCAATTACCCCACTGCTGAATGGAAATGATCAATAGTCATCTGCCCCACCAGAAACCACGGTTGTTCATGTGTCAACAAATTTTTTCAAGGTTATGCTTATGCAACTGACTATGGAAAAATAAGGAAGAGGATCAAGAAGACTGTTAAAATATAAAGTGGAGAATGGCAATAAATTTTATTTTAAGGTATACTGTATGAAATAAGTTTTCAAAGATTCTAAGATGTAAAAAAAGTAAATAATTTTTTTAGAGCACATCTATATAAGCTAAAACACCTTTTAAAACCGATTCACCTCATTGGTTTCACTAATCCCTTCTGAATTAAGTTTTTTATTCTTTAAATTTAGAGAGGACAAATTTATGACCCAGTGAAATATCAATTGGCAAAATGATTTGCTCTGGCTATTTCCAAATCTAAATGTCTTTCTATGTATTTGTTATTGTACAATTTGAAATGGATGAAATTTTAAAAATTTGATAGGTAAATTTTTTTTGTGGGTTAACCTGAAATACAGGTAGTATGGAGTAGGTTTAATTCCCTTTGGCATCAAAAAATGAATGAATGGACAAGTACATGTGAGGGGTTATTGATTTTAATATGCCTTGGTCAGATAAAAGCATTTTCTTTTATGAGACCTAAACCAAAAGTTATAAGGGCAGATGCTTCTTGCCTAGGCAATATACAGCCTGCCCCAGAATGAGTATGAGTGAGTTAATTAGGCTAATTAATTAGAATGAAAATGAGGGAGAAGGCTGGGGAATGCCGGAAAGTGTCATTTTCCATACTAATGCACAAATAATGTATAAAAGAACTAGTATGATGCAACTTATTTATGCCAAGAATTCAAAACCCCTCACAAGATTTATCAGTTGTCAGGGAAAATGTTAAAAATAGTGCTGATAGATTTTAGAGCTATAGAGACATCGGAGATCAGATGGTGCAACTTCCATATTATTAAGAGGAGAAAAGTAAGGCACCATAAGATATTAAATAACTGTCTTGAAATCATGTTTAATTCAAATAACTGTAGAACTGATCACAAAGTTCATTTTGGCCAAATACTACCTTTTCATAATTAGTTTGAGATGCAAATACTCAAGAATATGTAGCAAAACTGGACTGAAAGAGTCCTTTTAAAATTAAGAAATTCTGACAATGCCTTGACCACAAAAACTTTGAAGTGAAGATAACTGCTCCTTAGTTTTCTCTAAAGATCTAAATTAAAAGGATCCTCTAAAGTGAAGATTATTTTCCTGGAGGTGATTTAGAAAACACAGGCCATAATTCTGGTTCTTAAGAGGAAAAAATAATAATCTTTTATTACATTTGGACAAGATTTTATTTTTTAGGAATCACTGTTTGGCTGTGAGTAGTTGTTGCTTGCTGAATATTATTCACACTTCCTCCCTCATAGCAAGCTCATGTGTAACAGTCTTAACTTGTGGGATGGGTTGGAACACTCCATTCTAGTCCAAGGTCCATAGGTCATTATAAACCACAAATTCCTCCTCCCTAGGGAAGTGTCAAGGGATGTGGTATTTCCTGTATCATTTTTCTATAATCTCCTTTAGTCTAAAATACAGTTTATGCCACTCATCACCAGATTTAATATATTATAATAATACCTTACCTGGTAATTAATACTGACAGAAAAATCTTTCCCAGATTGGCACCTATGGAATTTCAACTGTCTAGTTACAATGAGGCATAATGAAAGAAGGCCTGATAGGAAGAAATTTTCCCCACGAGATGATTTTGATGGTCTAGAACAGGAGTTGATAAGCTTTTCCCTAAAAGGGTCAGATAATAAATATTTTGCATTATATGGTCCTGATAGAATCTCAAACTGGCCTGCTGCTGCATCACGAAACCAGCTAAAAAATTATACATAAGTGAATGGGTATGGCTGCATGTTTCAATAAAACTTTATTTACAAAAACAAGTAGCAAACCAGATCTGAACCACGGGTTACAGTTTGCCACCTCTTACACAGAACTGATAATGATTCAAGAGAGTTTGGACCAAAATTTAAATTTTAATAAAATACAGTTATGGCGTTCCCAGTGAAAATCACTACACTTGAAGATACCTAGTTGACCTGCCTTTTTCCTCAGACAAATTAAATATATTTTAAAATCTTTTCAGCTTTTCCTATTTACCTCTTCTTTGGATTGTACAAATTATAACGAAGATTTCTAGAGATATTAAAAAATTAGATAATTTCGGGGGCACCTGGGTGGCTCAGTTGGTTAAAGCATCTGACTCTTGATTTCAGCTCAGGTCATGATCTCAGGGTGGTGAGATGGAGACCCAGATGGGGCTCCACGCTCAGAAGGGAGCATGCTTGAGATCCTCTCACTCCTTCTGCCCCTCCCTGTGCACGTGTACATGTGTGCACTCACTCTTTCAAATAAATAAATAAATCTTTAAATAAAACAGACAACTTTTATCAACTAAGGGAACATTTGTAAGAGTTTGAAGCTACAAAACAGCAGCTTTTCAATTCTATGCTAACTATGATTGCAATATAATAATTATTTTTTCTGGACTTAACAAGATAGATTTTACAGGATTAAAAAAAATCTTTACTACTTAGAATACCTAAAAGAAAGTCATTTTTATCACTGGACAGATCCATTATTAATCTGAATTATTTTCCTGGTTGATCATTTAAAAAGCTCTCCTTGTTTGCATATTTTGATTCCATACTAATTTTTGGTTATTATTATGAATTGGACTAAAAATATAAGTACTATGTATCCAACTTAGTAAATAATTTAGTATGCAATTTCAGTGTAAATTATAATTCACTTAATTAGTGCATGTATAGGTAGCCCCTTTGTCCTATCAAAGATATTTAGACCAGATGAATGGTATTTATAAAGTTTGATGATATCTCTATTGATTTAAGGAAAACTGATAAATGGCATTTAAAAATAAAACATTTTCTCATTATAATTCTAATTCTTGTGTAATTTTAATTCTAATTCTTGGTATAATTGTAATACCTAAAAGGACTGGCTAACTGATTAAAAACTTGTTGACTTCAGACACACAGAAAAAGCAACAATATCCGCTATGGTTATATGTGATCCTCCTACATCTTATACTGCAGGACAAGTTATTTGAAAAGTTAAGCATTTGGATTTTTCATTCTGTGTTTCACTATCTTTTAAAAATAAAGACTAAAGGGAAAGATGTAGGGAAAAGAGTCTTCATTTCAACCTTTCAGAAAATTTGGTAAGGGTAAGATGATGTCAAAGGAAAAATTATTTAGGACAAAAGACATATAAAGACAGGAACTAACACAACATTAGATTTCTTCCTTCAAAGATTTCTGAAAACTTCAAAAGGGGAAGATTACTTCACAGACTGGAATGTAAGCCCAGTTGGAACTAAGGTCTATAGGGCTTTTGAGGTGTCTAATGCTAAAAATCTCAAGTTGACTCTAGTTAAAAAAAGCTGGAGAGGAGAAAGGAAAATTTTTGTTCTGGAAAAGTGTTCTTCTCTGATGCAAATAGAAATCCATCTTACAAAGGAAGAAGTAGAGATGAGTTGCCCTAATTTAGTCTTTTGGAAAGAGACAAGAAGATTATGAATTTGCTAAAAAACTTTTGTTTCTTCTATGACTTTATAAGCTATGAGATATCTTATTTTTTGTGAAAAATTTCCAAGCCCAAAGATATTCATACAAATTAACTTGAAATACTGAAATTCAGTTTTGGAAAGAAGAAGAATATAGAGAATCTGAATTTTTAAAAAGTTATATAAAAAAGAGGTCTAGTAATTAGTTGGTGCTCCATTTCAGATATTTTACCCATTTTCCTTTTTTATAGCTTTTCTGTTTGAAGAGATGGAAACATTCAAATATTAAAAGTATTCCACAATGTGTTATAAAAACAACTCCCAAGTCCCTAAGTGGAAGTAATAAACTTCCTACTACCATACTGATTAAATCAGTTCTAATCTTCTGTGAATCTAGTAATAAGAATGGAATAAACTTTTAGAATCACACTGTAAACTTCAGAAGAAAGAGAATGCCAAATATTAATCTGAAAAGCACATTTCTCATTAGCAAAGGAGTCTCTGGGTTTTTTTTTCCTTTATAATGCAGCAAAAATGATAAAAATCATAGCACATATTACTGAGTCCTTATGTAAGCTGTTCCATTTTATTATATGTTTATTATATGTTTATTATTATTATATGTTTATTATTATATGTTTATTATATGTTTTATTATATGTTTATTATTATTATATGTTTATTATTATATGTTTTTTATTATACAATTCTGTTATTCCCCTTACCACATATAGGAACAAGCATAAAGAAGTTGAACTTTGGTGCAAAGAGAATCAAATGTCCTCATTTTGTTGTTATTTAACAAATGTTTCTACATGTGAGAACTGGTTTATCTAATACAAATGAATACTAATTCTTTAATAGGATTTATAAGAACACACAGATTAAATCGGCAGAGTTCATTGTCAATCCCCTTCAAGAGTTAATTTGCTCACATAGGGACCAGATAACTCCTAGAAAGGCATTTCTTGCTCTCATCTTAATTATGGCAGCCACGTGACCCTTTTTGATGGGAAAGTAATAGAATTTTCCATTTTTTTAAGAAAAATCTTCCATTTTGATAAAAAATACTACTCTAAAATGTTATGGTTTGCTTGGTTCTATAATCTCTATAATCTCTTGTTCTGATTTAGAGTGCAAGTAAAGATTGGTCATATATTATTAAGAAAATTTAAAAAATATTATTAAGAAAACCTGATAGAAAAGGATACACCCACAAGACATCCTGAATTTATTTGAAGTCTGTGTTCTTTCACTACTACAACTGCTATAGATATGTGGAAAGCATCTATAATTCCTTTGCTGCATGACTAGTTTTAAACCAGACTATTGAAAATAAGCATTTTGGGGAGACATATGGAAATAGCAATTTTCTGGGAATATATTACTTCCTAAAAAGTCAACTATTTTTGGCCCAGAGTTTTCTCTTTAGAAGGTGAGGCACCTATTGGGAATTTATTTGGGTGAAACTGCTTTTAAAAACACCTGGAAAACAAGCACAAAAATTTAATCCCATACAAAATGCGTCTATGAATGGATAATTCACCTGGAAAGATTAATTAGCAATTTTTACTCAGCTGACAAATTCTCCTTTGTTGAAACCTAATGGTAGCTATTGAGGGGGAAGAATGTTCTTTTTATCATATCAAATTTGACTTCAAATTAACGGTGTGGAATTAAGTTGGTGTCATGTGCTTTTACTGTACTCCTAGCCTTATACTTAACTGCTAACTGAAGGGCAATCTTATATTTTCTATTTAGTTTGCCATTTGACTACCAATTGAGTTTAGATATGATGTGTCAGATTTCCTCATGCATACACTGTTTCATGCTTTATATTTTTATTACATATTACATAACACACATGGTAAATGCTAATGTTTATATTACATATTTATACCTAATATTATATTTTATATCATCCTTAAATATATTACTTCTGTAATATATAACATGTTATACCAAACATAGATAAAAGATAAAACATTGTATATAAGAAAATTTATTCTATAACTTACCATGTTCCATATTAGAATATGCTTATTACAGAGATTACATTAAACATCTTACGTGTTTCTTAACTTGGGTATTACTTAGGACGAAAGATTTGTTGAAAAGACTACAAATCAAGTTTCACCCACTATTTTCAGCCACTGCGCAAACTTATACCTTACTAAGATCACACTGCAGTGAAGTGACATTTATTTTGTAAAGCTTCAATATGTATTCTGCATTCTTTGAAGTATATTCTGAATTACGTTACTGAAATGGAACTATGATAGAAGAAGCTTAATTTGCTAACTGTGCTGGAAACTACTAGAACCACAGTAGTATTAACATAGAAGGCATAAAGGGAGTATGTAAATTTCAACAACTAGTGTAAGAAATTAACAAACTTATGGCAAAAAAAAAAACCCTAAAAATCTAAAACTGCCTATTTTCTTCATGAGATAATTATGCTGGAAATGCTAGAGGTCATTTCTAGGAGTCTAGCAAGAAGTTATTCAGTGTTGCTTTTTGTTGACAGATGGAATTTATGTTTAAAGATATCAGAATATATAATTATATCAGAAAAAGAATCTTGGAGATTCTTAAATTAGATGACAAAGGACATTTTAACTATTTTAAAATGTCATGTTACTGAGTGAAAGTCAAAGTTTCAGTTTATGGAAGCACAAAGTAAAACCCTTCAGGGAATACTTACTCTTTTCTGTTCTTTCACATACTCTATCAATTCGTCTCTTGTTCTCTTCACTGCCTCTTCCACAGCCTTTTCACTTCGCTTTTGCTCTTCTATTATTGCTGCCCTAACAGTTTCCTGTTTGTGGGAGGAAGGAAAAAAAGTCAGGGAGGTGTGCATTAGGACATGTTTGTGTCCATTTCATATAAACTTCAAACTCCTCTGCCATGGGTTCAGTTCATTCCAAAGTGTATCTTTAAACAGGAATAAGAATTTGTAAAACCTTTTAGGATGTTAGAGATTCCACAGAATTCATTTTTCTAAACTGAGTGAAAGGGAAAAGGAATGGAATAAGCCATTTATTGCAGGGAGCGCCTGACAGACTCCAATGGCTTCCTTACCAACCTTTCATTTGATGTTTACATGATTGATTGCTTTCCTGTACTTTGCACTATCCACATAAGACTTCCAACTTGTGTTTATTCTTCCAAGAACACCCTAATGCTCTAGCTGTTTTATTCACGTTTAATTTTCCCATCATACAGTAATCAAGTGTGGTCTGGGTGAAGATTTACAGCTAGTTTGGTCCTTCTGCCAGGTTAAGATGTTGAGAGCTGGACACCATGAATAAGAGGTAAAAATTCCACCCTGTGTGCTAATATTTGACATGAGGAATCTGGGGAGAAAAGTGGTACTTCCTATTTTACTGAAATTGTAATCAAGTACCTCGGAGATTTCAGAATTCAGATAAGGAGAAAAAAAGGATAAAACTGAAAAACAAGTACAATGCTTTTCAGAAAGTATATTTTCTGCCAACATAGCATATCATGGATTGGATGAATGCCATGAAATAAACTTCTTTAACTTGCACTTATCTATATAGGCAGCATCCTTCTTTTCAGGCGACCAGTTAGAAAATGCCTTGAAATTTTGTGGGAGTATTTGCTTCATTCTGTTAGTCTTGAGGACTCTTTGTAGCGAATGCTTACTTTTGTTTGTTTTTTTCCCAATTATTTTAGATATGTGTATATAACCCAGGAAATATGAAATAATATAAAGAATTTCCTGTTGTGGATACATTTACTGCAGAAAATTTGAAAATGAAGAAAATTATGAACACAAAACAATATACATACGTCATCACACTTGGGTATAAAGAAGGTGGGGCTCAAACTATACATACTATTTTCTAACTGGTATTTTACATTTAAAATATATTTTGAATACTTTAACCCAGGATACATTCCTTCATATGATTTACATTCCATTGCATGGATATGCAAGAATTTATCAGTCCTTATTCATGTGTGTTATGGTTGTTTTTAATAAAATAAAGCAGTGCTAAGCATCCATATATGTATTTTTGTGGTGCATGTTAGATATTTCTGTAGATGATTTCAAGAAGTAGAATCATTTTGGCCAAAGTATGTAATTTTTGAGTTCTCTTGTAGCTTCTGACTTTTTGTACACATTTTTGTTCAATAAGCAGTCCATGGAAGTGGCTGTTTTCTTACATCCTGGATTACATTTATTTCCATTAATGTATTGTTTTTTTTTAAAGATTTTATTTATTTTGAGAGAGAGAGAGACATAGCAAGGAAGGGAACACAAGCAGAGGGAGTGGGAGAGGAAGAAGCAGATTTCCTGCCTAGCAAGGAGCCCGATGCGGGTCTCAATCCCAGGACCCTGGGATCATGACCTGAGCCAAAGGCAGACACCTAATGACTCAGCCACCCAGGCGCCCCAGAGTCCCATTAGTTCTTTAAACCTTCACTTATTTGAGGGAGAAGGACATCTAAATTTATTCTGTATTTTAAAAAGATTATTATCTGGTATTCAGCAAGTCTCATAGAAATATTAGGAGCATCCATATCATCTTTTATCATCTGCCTGATCATATCTCCTCATTCCACTTCAATACTGGTATGCTCATAAGTTTTTTTTTTTTTTAAGACTTTATTTATTTATTTGACAGATAGAGATCACAGTAGGCAGAGAGGCAGGCAGAGAGAGAGAGAGGAGGAAGCAGGCTCCCCACCGAGCAGAGAGCCCGATGAGGGGCTCGATCCCAGAACCCTGAGATCATGACCTAGAGCCGAAGGCAGAGGCTGAGCCACCCAGGTGCCCCTGCTCATAAGTTTTTTTGGGTTCATTTATTAAAACAGACAACGAAGACACAAATCTGCTAATTCCTATAATGGCAGTAACTTTGAAAAATGGTTACCATTTTATCTTCAATCACTGAATACATTAAGCTTTAGTTCCATTGATAAAATAATAGAGTACTGTTGTTTCCTTAATTATTTGTAAAGATTAAAGTTGAAAACCTATGAAGACAAAAATGAGAACCAATAAAATTATTTAAACTAAAATCACCTATTATTAGAATTCTTACTGGTTTCACACTAATTTGAACTTTGAAAATTTTCATATTTTGGAAAGGCAAAATATATTACTAAGCCCCTGAAATATAACACATTAATAGTTCTAGAGTAGAGAGTGGGTAAATTAAAAGTATAAAAATATTCACATCAGTTCAGGTCAGGTTTTGCCAATAGTTGAGTTATAAAATCCTTAGCTTTCAGAGCTTCTGGAATTTTAGAATTGCAGATAAGAACTGTAGACCTGGATTATTTGAATGTAAAAGACAAATCCATGTCACACTAAATATCAACCAGAATTTCTATGTAGCAAGGGTCATACCAGTAAATGCGACCAGACTTGTTTGTTTGAAAGCAAAACCCTCAATTTAAACAAAAAGGATATATCCAGAAAAAACATGAAGAACTAGCTAATCTGTTCTTTCATTGGCTTTTGGGGGGTGTAGAGTTTATTATCCGCTCAATCCACATTTTTTTTTAAATTTTATTATTTATTTGACAGACAGAGATCACAAATAGGCAAAGAGGCAGGCAGAGAGAGAGAGGGATAAGCAGGCTCCCTGCTGAGCAGAGAGCCTGATGCGGGGCTCGATCCCAGGGCCTTGGGATCATGACCCGAGCTGAAGGCAGAGGTTTAACCCACCGAGCCACCCAGGTGCCCCCTCAATCCACATTTTTGAGGATCCTCTTCGCTTTCTGAGCTGATAAAGAACCATTTTCAAAAAAAGTTCCTTAATTCAACTCTCCTCTCCAGTTGAAAATTCGGTGACAGTCAAGGTTGTGAAATCCATCCTTAAAAAATACTTGCCAATAAATACATTCCTCTGACTATAATATAAAAAGTAAAGGTTAAGCCATCCATTTTCTAACCAGACCAAATTCTGAATTAGTTGGAAATAATTAGTGAATTTTATGTGCAAGTATACAAAGTGCCTGTGAATGTCTGCCTAGATGTTTTGTTGAATTACCTATGAGACATGAGGATCAGTCTAAGACAAAATATACCTCACACGGAATGAAGATTTGCCACCAGTAAGTATATTCAAATAGGCGATTATAATGAGTATTTTCCAGAATATTTTAGAATATTTATATTTATATAAAATATATATTTATAATATATATAAATATATATAATATATTTACATATTTATATTTATTATATATTTATAAAATATATATTTATATATTTAGAATGGTTATGCCACTGGAACACCGTATATTCTCTAAGGCAGGTTTCTCAGCCTCAACACGATCGATAATTCTTCCCTGGGAGGTGTGGGGGGATGTGCTGGGGTGAGCAGCATCTCTGACCTCTACTCACTAGATTGCCGCCAGCTGAGAACCACAGCTGTAAGGCCAATAGTTTGGAGGGACATCCATTTGCATATATGTTGCGATCTATCAAAATATATCAGTTATGTTTCTCATCCTATCAAATATTTTTATCTAAAATATATGTAATAAAAAATAGGATCTCTGCAAGAAATCATATCCAAATGATTACACAGCTAGTTTTTAAATGTGGAAAAAAGAGTTCTATATACTAATTTCTTTAAAAACTGAATGATTAGGAATCAGTTTCTATGCTATAACAATTAAATACATCATGATGAATATCATTTAGGGCTAAAGGTTTATGTGACATTTTATTTAAGAGTTTTAATTTCTCCTTATTGCTCAGAAGTATAGCTATGCTTTAGTTTCCATTAACCTACCATACATTTCAGTAATCATAGGATCATAAACTAATAAATGATCTGTGGTGTTTGTTCTTTTTCAGGGTAATTTAGTTAAGGATTATAAACACAGTTAAATTATTTATGGAACAAATTTCAGCAATCAACTCAATTCTAGTTTGTGGGCTAGAAACCATAGTATCAGAAATTCTCTGGGGCAACTGTGTGTTTCTTTTTTTTTTTTTAAATACACAATGTATGCATATTTCATAATTATAGATTATTTAAAATGTTGCACATGGTTGTGAAAATGTACCTTAGAAAATGAGTGTTTGAATCATGAGTCAAGTCAAGCTGCCTTACTGTTCATAAAATTGAGACTTCTACTCCTATACAAATTTATGAGTTCAAACTACAGTTCCATCAGTGCTTCTCAGACATTGATGCAAACACAAATAAAATGTCTATATTTCAAAATCCAATTACTGTGCAGTTAAGAAACTTTCACCCAACTTTCAACTGGAAGTAATTAACCTACACTGTAGTGATATGCTCAATGTAAAATATTAATAGAATAACCTAATTCTATAATGTAATGAATATGCTCAATTAAAATCATATGCTCATTGACAATATCAATATTTGATAGTATCTACCTGCATTAGGCATTTTTAAAGATGATATATGTAGAATCTCATAACATATCAGCATTAATGAGTTTTGCAGCCATTTTTCATGCTAGTGTATCTCACTCTGAACCACAATTAAGCAAAATGTTATCTTCCCCAAGGAAAATCCTATTGTCACTGGATTTATGTTATTAACAAATATTATTGGGGCATCTGGATGGCTTAGTCGGTTAAGTGTCTGACTCTCGGTTTTTGGCTCAGGTCATGATCTCAGGATCCTGAGATCGAGTCCTGTGTCAGGCTCCATGCTCAGTGGGAAGTCTGCTTGAGATTCTCTGCCTCTGCACCTCCCCCTGCTCATGCGCTCTCTCTAAAATAAATAATCATTAGATTTTGAATTTCATCAATAAAATTTGTGAAGTTTTTAATCCTCTTGTTATGTAAGCACCTACATAATATTCTTGATTAAGCCTTGATAGGCCATAAACCCTATAACTATTACTATATGATCCTCCACAGAGAAAGAATGTCAATCCCTGATTTAGGTCATGATTCTCCAAGTCAGCCACCTGGGCTGGACTCAACTGGACAGTACTTTTAGTCTTGGCTGGGGTCTTCCATGCACATGAAGTCAACTGTTGGGGCTGATGTGGCTGCCACTACTGAGTAGCCTCAGGTAGGAAGGCTTGTTTCTCCTTCTTGTGATCTCCCAAGCTCTAGCAGACTAGCTCAGGCATTGTTACCTAGCATCTGGACAGAATTGCCGAAGAATATCTTCTGATGATCCTATGTTACTACAGCCACATTATATTGGCCTGAGCGAATAAGCATTATGAACTGATTCCCAAATTCTCATCTAATTGTCCGAACATCTTCTTCTCAGTATATTCAAAGATATCAGGCCTTCTATTATGTTTATTGCATTGGAGACATATCTCGTGGACATATTTCCATACTGGATTGGTTGTTCTCTAGGTCTGTTACATAACTGTCTAATTTGGATCTCTCTCAGGTGTATTTCTGGAAATTCACTACATGGCTCTTGAACTATTTAACTCCAGCTTTCTGGATACCATTGAATTCTTCTTTCTTGGTTTACTCCTTTGTTTTGACAGAATACCTCCTGTAGGAGATTCTTGAGAAAAGGCACATGGAAAATAAAAGTTTTGGTATTTCCTTTGTCTGAAAAATGACTTTGTTCTACCCTTACCCTTAATTTATAGTTTGGCTAAGTGTGGATTTCTAGCTTGGAAATTTTTTCAGTTTTAAAGGTTTTTGAGAAGTTTGATTCTGATACCTCTTCAATTGTGTAAGTTTTTTTTCTTCTCTAAGAAGTCTTACACATGTTCTTGATCCCCGTTTCTCAGAAATTTCATGACAAACCTAGTTATAGGTCTATTTAGAAACTTAGGTCTTACAATCTCATGCTCTTCATGAAAAACTCATGTCCTTCAATTTGGGAGATTTACTTTAATAATAATAATACTAAAAATACATTATTTCTTGCATTCTATTTTCTGTTTTTCAAGAATCCTTTGATTCAGCTAATGAACCTCCTAAGCTGGCTAATTTTCTACTCTTTTCACTCCTATTTTGTTTTTGTTTTTTGAGGGTTTTTTTTTTTTTCTTTTTAATACTCTTATCTCTGGAAGACTTTTATAACTTCATCTTTTTTTTTTTTAAACTTTCTAGTACATTTTAGATTTCTAATCTTTTATTTGGCTTAAAAATAGCATCCTCTTCCTGTTTCATAGATGTAAAATCTTCTCTTACCTTTAAGAACCTTAACAAGTTTCTTTTTAACTTTCCACACTTTACAGAGTGTTTTAATCCCTGTTTTTCAGGGAAGTTATCTGTTCATACTTGACTATTTGCTCGTGTTTAAAGAGGAGAGCACTAAAATGCTGAGTAATATTTCTGTGCTTGCAGTTGTGGTTTATGGACTGTGATCTTAATAGCAGAGTAATCTGGCTCGGTTGTTTCCTTGGGGCAATTTCTGATACCAATACATTTGGTATTAGTATCAGACCCAAGGTCTTTTATCTTGGGCTGTCTAAATTCCTCAGAAAAGAATCTTCCAATTTCCTGTCTGGTTGTAGGCATTCTGAGAGCTGGGTTGGAAAAATGGCTAAGGTTCTCCGTAAGTAGTATGAAACTTTTCACCTTGCTCTCCCCCCAACCCCATGTCCACTTTGCCTTGGTTATCCCTGGTCCAGAGACCCTACATTTTATTTTTTTCCAGGGAATTAACCCAAGGTTTCTGTCAGAAGTGGAAAAAACGTGTGGGGGCCTAACTGCTTATTAAATAGACTTTCAATCTTTCCTTCTAGTTGAGTTCTCCCCTTCATTCCCACATCCAGAAGTTTCCGGTGTCACAAACAAGCCTTTAGGAGTTTCTACAATATACACTGGTCTTCTCAGTTTCTAGTTTAGGGTTCCATTTCACTAGTTTTTATTTCAGTGGAGTTTTAGAAGGGGGTGGACAAAAACACGTATACTGTCTGTTCTTTTTAACAAGATACATGTTAGGAAAAATGTATTAAACTTTTTACTTGGAAATAATTTTAGAATTACAGAAACTTGCAAAGGTAGTACAAGAGTTCTCATACACATTTTACCCAATTTCCCCTAATAGTAACATCTTACATAATTATGGTACATTTATCAAGATAAGAAATTAACATCACACTATGGTGAATGCTGTGAAATGTGTAAGCCTGATGATTCACATACCTGTACCCCTGGGACAAATAATACATTATATGTTAATAAAAATAATTAATTTTTAAAAAAGAAATTAACATCACACGATAATAATAAATAGATTATAGATTTTATTTGTATTTCACCAGGTTTTCCACTAATGTCTTTTTTCTGTTCTGGGATTAATCCAGGGTAAAATGTTGCATTCAGACATCATATCTCATTAGTCTCTTCTAATTTCTGACAGTTTCTCAGTCTTTCCTTTACAATACTTTTCAGGTATTTTGAAGAAATCTGGATTTATCTCTTTTTTTCTCATAATTAGACTAGGGTTCTGATTTGGGGGAAGAATACCACAGAGATGAAGCATACCTCTCATTATATCATATGAGGGGAGTGTGGCCTTAAACATAATTTATCACTGGCTGTGTTAACCTTGATCATTTGTTTAATATGGTATCTGCCAGGTTTTATGGCTATAAAGTTAAAACATTTTTTCCCTTTTATAATTTATTCAATTAGACATGAACAACTAAGCCCAGCCAATACTCAAGCAGAGGTGAATTACGTTTTATCTACTGGAAATGAGTGTGTATCTACATTTATTTCTAAAGATACATGATTATTTTTAGACTATAGTTTGTTCTATAGCTATAGAACTGTTCCGCATTTCTAATTCTTCTTGCTTCAGTTCTGCAATTTATATTTTTCTTGACAAGTTTTCATCTTGTCTAAGCTTTACAGCTGATTGGTACTAACTTATTTATATTGCTTATATCATGTTTAAAATCTGTATTGCATCTATTTTAGGTCACTTGATTCATTCTGACAATGTTCACTAATAAGATCTTCATCAATCTTGTCAAAGATTTGTGAATTTTATGTCTTTTTAAAGAAATGATAATATTTTGAAACTTTACAATTTACGTTGTAAATTTCTGTCATAAACTTTATTATTTCTTCCTATTTTCTCTGGATTATCCTATTCTTTCTTTTCGAACTGTATTAGTAAGTTGGGTGTTAGCCCATTCTTCTCCAGTGTTTTCTATTTTATAATACATGATTTAAGACTATGATTTTCCTCTGACGCATCAGTTAGATGTTTCTCACAATTTTAAGTAAATAATTATTTTAATAATAACTACATTATTTTTCCTTTGTGCATAGCTTTAAAAAAATTTGCACATACTGAAATGCACGAACCTTAAGTGTATGTAAAGCTCTGTGGATTTTCATATACACATACACCCATTCACCTACCACCCAGATCAAGATAAAGAGCATCTAGATATTGCAGAAAGTTCTCTCATGCTTTTGCCCACCAGAGATAGCCACTATTATAATTTCTATCAAATGCTTCAGCCATATGTGCTTTACCATGCATTTCACCCTTCCTCAAACTGGAGCAATTTATGCACTTGACACATTCCCTAGTTCACTGTAAGGTCACTGAACACAGTGGCAGTTTCATTCAGGTTTGTAATCTCTGCAAAAACTATCATTTGTCATGCTCATAGCCAGTATCTGATATGCAGTTCCCTGGATATGCCATGGTCTCTCTGGTGGAAGTCAGTTCCCCTTAGCCTCCTCCTGTGATGATCAAATGTACTCCTTCTGCACAACTCAGTCTGAGCAGCAACAACTGTAATGTTCCCTGAAATGCTTTAGACCTTCCACGTCTTTTCACAGGGTGGTGGGTTTAGCACCCCCTGTAGGTTTTCAAAGAGCAACCTATATTTTATATCTCAAAGCACTCCACAACTCACCACTGTAATAGCTGCTTTACTTATCTATCTTACCAACTTGAGATCTCTTTGAAATCAGGGATTATATTTATTACAGTTCATATTCTTTATGACTAGAACTAATATAGTATCTGGTACAGAGTACAGATGCACAATTCAAATTCATCTTCAATAAATAAGTCAATTTGTTTCTCCAATGCAAAGAAAATCTACTTAAGGTTAGGGATTGTAACTTATCTATGTGTTCCCCAGAGCAACTGTGTGGTGGGAGCACCCTAGAGTAAATCTTTCCAAATTTTCTCAGTTCACAGTTCCCTTGTTGCCTCAATAATTTTTTCTACTGTGCCCTCCAGGCCAAAAGAAATACCTAATTATTTCATTTACTAACTGGTTAGGTCATAACACAGCAGCCATTTGAAAAGATGATATACAAAAACTGAAACACAAATACTTTAATTTCATCTTTAACCCAAATTCCTTATTCATAAGAGTTCTGTACATAGCAGGAATTGCATAGCTTCCTGGCATAAGATCAGACAATGACACTCTCACTTCCTGTTCCACAGGGATATTTGCATGATACTTGCTTTTTATCACAGCAACCCCCAAACCTAACGTCACTATGACATGATGTACTAGAAAGGAATGTAAGACAAATTAGTATTGCCAGCCTAGTAGTTTACCTGGTTTCCAAAAGATCCCAAGTATCTGTGTGTTGCCCTCTAATACTGAAAACACCCTGCAGCACCCAGGGCACCTAGAGGCAGCTGGGAAACTATGGCCTTCCGTAATCACAATAAATCTCCACTCACTCACTGTTTATTATTCTTAGCACTCAGTGACGTGTTAAAATGACAAAGGTGGTTAAGATGGTTGTAATAATAATAATAATAATAGTACTAGTAACATATCAAAACACCGGCAGCCATCTGGGCAACAACACAGACTATGTTCTAGACACTACACGAAGTAAGTGAATGAACTTCAGCTGGGTCTTTATTGATGACTCATCAATGATACTTATAATTAAAGTTTCTGGGCCCTAACAGAGATCTGTGTGAAAGACACAGGAAAGTTAAGCAAAATATAATGTAAAAAGTGCTAAAATAAAATCACAAAGGCAATGATAATTTGGTGTTTAAAGTTAATAAGATAGTGATGTATGCGTACTTCCATTTCATCCCCAGAATCAGTTTCAGAGGCTCATATACACAGCTATGTACACACAATATAAATATTTTAAAAGGGGTTTTACAGTAATTATTTCTAAGAGAGCATTTTCAATGACTATAAGAGTGGCCGATTTCCAGAATGTTAGTAATTAGTTATAAATCTGTGGAGTTGGAAATTGCCATGTAACTATAATGACACGAAAGTCAAACAAATCCCTAAACCAAAAAAATGACAGTAGAAATTATATTTTCAATATATACATTCATCTTCCACCCAATCCATTCGTCAAAATCCTGGATAAAAATGGTATCCTTTTTGCTAGATAAATTGTGATTTGGTAGCTTTATACTGTACTGAGTTAAATTTTTTTTTTTTACCTACTACTTCTTTTTTTTTTTTTTTACTTTTTTTTTTTCTTTAAGATTTTATTTATTTATTTGACAGAGAGAAATCACAAGTAGGCAGAGAGGCAGGCAGAGAGAGAGGAGGAAGCAGGCTCCCCGCCGACCAGAAAGCCCGATGCGGGGCTCGAACCCAGGACCCGGGATCATGACCTGAGCCGAAGGCAGCGGCTCAACCCACTGAGCCACCCAGGCGCCCCTTACCTACTACTTCTAACATATACCCCCCCGCCAATTAAACAGAAAAAAACTCATTTTATGATAGTCCTTCAAACAGGTGAAGAATGTTACCATACCTTTATTCTTTTCTTCTCTCAACTAAATATTCCAATACCTTCTATAGTTGTGACAAGGTTTCCTGCTCTGTTACTCATCTGCCCACAATACTTTTTTACATGATATTTATAGTGTCTGAAGCTGTTGCATAAGTCTATCTCAGTTTTCATTTTAAAACGTTTCCTAGGGCCTCATAGCAACTCTGTAAAGCAGGTATTATTAATCCCACTTTACGGATCTGAAAATGGAGTCTCATACATTTTTAAAAAGTGGTCAAGGTTACTTCAGTGCAGGCTAGGACTCACACCCAATCCCACCTACTTCTTAGCATATTTATTTTGGTAATCAGTTATTCTTTTGATCACAGGGTAACAGAAAACTCACGAACTGACTTTAAAAAGAATTTGCAGTCTCACATGAAAGAACTAAGGGTAAGCTTCCATTAGTGTTCAAGCGATGTGATCAAGGATGCAAATTTCTCCATTTCCAGTTCTTAGCTCTGCCTTTGGGGTAGGATCCATTCTCACAATAGTTCTACACATATGGATCCATTCTCACATAGTTCTACACATAACCCCCAAGGGGGTTATTAACACTTCCAAGGATTTTTCCCATTTTTTTACTGTGAATGACAGTGTTTATATATCTGAGGAAGCAAGTTCCAAAATGGAGCCTTACAGCCTTGACTCAGAAAATGTGTGAATTCTTAGAACCTGCTAACATAAGGGTAGGACATAATCATTATAAGCCTAAGTAAATAAGGGTTTATGCCTAAAATTAGAAAGTAGGTTAAATCTCACCTAAACCACATGGCTAAGAGATAAAAAGTATCACTTTGGGAAGGGAGGAACAGTTGCTAAGGGGACACCAGTAATATCTAAGATGATCTCATTCTGATTTGGAAATATCTCTCTTAAAACATGGATATGGAAATGAATGCAATGCTTCCATTGGACCAGTGAAAGAAAGTATACGACTTTATCTAAGAATTCTATTTGGACTCATGCATCCACTCATCACTTTACTGCAAATCTATACAAGCTGTTCAAAGTAATCCTTTGCTGAAGCTAAAAGTAATCACTCTTTTTTTTTTTTCTCCCTGATTACTATTTCCTTGAATAACAAGAATCATGTTAGTTTGGCACCCCACAGACAATCTGATTAATATGTTTTTAAAGGATGACAACACCCAAAGCACTGTTTTTGGTGACCCCACTTTTGGTAAAATGTATCACTTAAAGGCAGCCAAAACTCTAAAAGAGCTAAATTGTATTGATGGAGATCAAGTACATTTTTAAAAGATTAATATGTCTCCTTAAAACAATGTTGGTTCTATACCATCTTATAACCTACTGCAGTTTTCAAGACTCAACTCCTACTTCTGGGTTGCTTAAATCTAGGGGAGAAAACAGAGAAACAGAATCTTTAAATATAATATGCCTGGGTAGTGGTATAGTTATATACTGAATGTCAAAGAAGAAGAAAGAACACTGATTTAATCTAAGAAATGTAAAAAGAAGTTTTCTGGAGGAAAAAAAAAAAAGCTAAGTTATTAGATATGAGTGGGTTTTGCAAGTTAGGAAAGTGATGGTATTCTAGGCTGAAGGTACAGTGTGACTAAGGCCCAATGCCATCAAACAGCATGATATGAATACCAGCAGTTTGGTACTAAAAGCACGAAATGTGAAGGAGAATGGCAGCAGATGAACTGAATAAGTAGGGACCGGGTCACTGAAAGTTTCTATTTCATGTGCTCAAAGATTTATAGTGCATGCTAACCAGCTTGAACGTGATCCTATAGGCTATGGGGAGACACTGAAGAATTTAAAGTTCATTCATTTTTTTATTCCAAATTGAAAGGGGACAAAACTGGAAGCCAAGAAATCAATGTAGGTGGTCAAGGTAAACAACCAGAACCACGATGAAGTCAGTGATGGCGGGCCGGAGGTGTACACTTAAGGATTCTCTCAGGTAAAATGGAAAGGTTTTAATGTATCAAAATGGGGTTGAGAGAGGGAGAGCTTAGGAAAATCTCCAGTTGTCTGGACTGGGCAACTTGGTAGATATCTCACTGAATGAAAATAGGAAATATAGCAGGAGGGAAAGGTCTTCTTGAGAGATGAGAAGATAATTGATGCACTATTTGTTACTTGTCCCTAAGTGCAATAATTTTGAAAAAAAATGTGATTAAGGGGCGCCTGGGTGGCTCAGTGGGTTAAAGCCTCTGCCTTCGGCTCAGGTCATGATCCCAGGGTCCTGGGATCGAGCCCCACATCGGGCTCTCACCTCAGCAGGGAGCCTGCTTCCTCTTCTCTCTCTCTCTGCCTGCCTCTCTGCCTACTTGTGATCTCTGTCTGCCAAATAAATAAATAAAATCTTTAAAAAAAATGTGATTAAGATTTTACCTTTAATTAACTAGGTGGCTATCAAAGTTTTACAAATAAAAACTTTCAAACAAACTAATGAATCAAAGCTCAGTAAGTCAATACAGAAAAATTATTTCAGTGTTGTGAAATTATCTGGCCTAAGCTAAAATAGAAATGCTATTTCCTTTTTTAAAAGAAGGGTCAGGTGGCAATGCTGAATTTCTTAAAGAAAATTTAACCACTGATTGTAATGTTTGTGGCTTTGGGGGAAACATAACCCCAAATTACAGTGGCTGTGGTTATAAACTATTATGAAGAGCTTCTAACGTCAGACATCGTTTAAGTGTCTGTATGCCCTGGAGTCCTTTTACAGGACTTTGCTAGAACAGCAAAATTAATGACTCCTCTTTTTGCCCTTTTTGGTGTCAGTAACAAATGTACTTTCCTTTTGTTAACAATTTTCAAGGGACACAGAATTCATTTACTATGAAAACCAAAAAACTCAGAGTCATTAACTTTCTTCTGAATATTTCAGGAAAAAAAAAAAAAAGCCCACTCAATCCACACTCTGACTTAGTCTTAATTTATGATGAAGGCCAAACAAAATTATCTCTCAAATCAATTCAGAGAAATATGTGCCCCAATCCTTAGGAACTGCATTTTCTGTCATAGTTTAACATTATCTCTTCGGTTAGTGCCAGTATTAACACAGAGAAAATCTACAGGTAAATTATAAAGCCAAAGCTCTTTGTCTTCCTTACTTTTGTCAGAGTAATTTTAGTTACTTAAGTTTATACTGTTTTTCCCTTTGCAGAACTCCATCTTTTCCTTATTTCTAGTGTGACTTAGTGGTCAAAATTGCTAATTGCTATTAATTCTGTTTTATTTTTAGATGAAATAAATTTTAATTCTTTTAATTAACTTTGAGTGCTATGGAATGACCTGAATCTTAAAATTAAAAAGATGGCTTCCTAGCTTTGATAATGTCAGTATTCAAACAGTCTATAGTCCCCCAGACAGTATTCTTCAGGCTGTACGGATACAAGAGATTAGGGAAGAACGAGGGGAAGGAATGCATGCTGGCCTCTGAAACCAGACAGGTGGTGGGCAGAGACTGGTAGGAGCTGCTGTTTAGACTCATAACCCTGAGCTTCCTAGAAACTGGAAGGAAGCTCTGGCCACTAAATCTGCGTAGCAGTGTGATACAGAAAGCACCAGTAACTTCAACACCTTTACAATATTCCTTGAAATATAACCCTCCTAAGTATGAGACTATTTCCACTGTTACACAGTTAATCTGACGTGGCCATATTTTTCCTAGTAGAAGATGGTTACATTCAGTGAGAGAATGTCATATAGAGTCCCGCCCATCCAGAAAATTTTTGTTTTTTATGTATTTGGCTTTGACACCATCTCTATGGTTATTAATCCCAAGTTTTGATCTCCAGCCCTAACAACACACCTGAACTCCAGACACAGAAGAATACACTTCTAACTGCTTACTCACCATTTCCTCTAGGATTATGAATAGGCACCTCAAATTTAATATGCACAAATTACATTATTTATCCCCATGAAACTCAAACCTCCTCACCATCTCAAATTGCCATATAGCCAAGAATTTATTCTGGTAGTTATTTGTTTAAAAAAAAAAGTTTTATTAAAGTAGTATTTATATACAGTAAGAAGACGCATCACCATAAAATATATAATTTGGTAAAACATCAAATGTAATCGTCACAATTATGATTAAAATATTTCTATCACTTTCAAAAAGTACCCCCCCAACAACTCCTGATTTCTTTCCTCTTAAATCAGTTTTGCCTTCTTCAAAACTTCATACAAGTAGAATTGTAACATGTAAATTTTTTGAGTCTGGCTTCTTCCTTAATTTCCTTATCTAAATAAAACTTCTACCACCCATTCTCAGTGAAACACATAACCCTTTCCACCGTTCATATCACTATATGGAATTGCCCTATTCACTGTAAGTCTTTTTCGACTTGGGTGTAAGTTCCATGAATGCCTAGGGACCTTGTCTATCTTCTTTGATGCTGCATGCCCAGAACCTCCAACAGAGCTGATGCATGGTAGATACTCCATAAATATTACTGATAAATAAAGAAAGGATAAATAGCCCCTTTGAGTTTTTGTGGCTGAAATTACCTATAGATGAAATAACCATTGAGAGCAATGTGTGCTTTATCCTGAGATGAGAACAGTGGGAGAGGGAACAGCGCAGGTTACTGCCTTCTCAGTAACGCCCTCTGATCTGAGTACAGCCTGTTATCTCTTCTAAGGAGTTACACAATCTAAGATTTAATTTCTGTATTTGTAAAAGAGGAGATATCGTTTCTGCCTCTTGTGAGTATTATATGAAATCACACATGAAAAAACCAGGAGAGAACGGTCTGGTACTTAGAAGTGAATTAGTGACCTTGCTACTGTTAAAAGTTCTTGTCGTCCCCACCACCACTACCACTCTTATTATATTACTATTTCCCGCAGCCAGAGCTGAGGAAAGACTTCCATAAAAATGGGTTTTTAGGGCGCCTGGGTGGCTCAGTGGGTTAAGCTGCTGCCTTCAGCTCAGGTCATGATCTCAGGGTCCTGGGATCGAGTCCCGCATCGGGCTCTCTGCTCAGCGAGAAGCCTGCTTCCCTCTCTCTCTCTCTGCCTGCCTCTCCATCTACTTGTGATCTCTCTCTGTCAAATAAATAAATAAAATCTTTAAAAAAAAAAAATGGGTTTTTAGCTAGCAGCCTAAAATACTTGTAGAGAATAAAGCCAGGTAAGTGAAACATAAACACAGAGAACTATTATTGTTTTCTGTTAAAGTTAAAAGAGACAATGACACTCTGTCAACTTTTGCAATATCTAACATTCCAGGTATTTCCCTAAAAGTAATAACAAGGACATTAAATACAAATCTGAAACTCACAGTTAAAATCCCATGATTATAAGGGTATGGACAAGCTCAAGAGGCAGAATTTCACATTCCTATCACTAGAAGCCTAGGGGTAAAGTCTATTTATAAACTATATTTCTGGTCCTGCAACTTAGGTAACTTAGGATAATTAATTAAGGAGTTTTTTTACAAACCAAACTGTAGTACTTTATTGCTTTTTCCAATTTGCCTTTTTATGGAATTAATGTTGATTAATTAATGAAATGATGTCTATGTATTTACTTGAGAATTTTGGGTGAATACAATTAAGTCTTGTAAGTCATCCTCCTGAGTTAATTGTATGATATTTTGGATCCTGATATTTAAGGACAATGATTAGTTTTCTGGAACACATTCTATAAGCTACATATTAGGCTAGGGCCTCCACAACATAAATATGATTGAGACACTTAGGAAATTCTCAGTTCAGTGGGAAGGTCAGTCAAATAAGTAGGTATCTGAATTTGATATATGGTGTAAAAGAATTATAAACTGCAAGATAGGAGGTTAGGGCCTTTTCCCCTCCAACAAATGAAAAGTACTCTCTGAGTTGGAAGGAAAATAAGCATACACCCATGTATCTGCAATCTTGTTTTTACAACAAAGAGGGGCACTTTTAAAAACAGAGCAGTCCTTCAACAATTTCTAGTGCTAGTTTATGAAGAGCATACATACACATAATGTGTAAGATGAGGAGGCTTATAAATCTGGAGAAATGATCTCCTTTAATTCTTTTAACATATTTATACTAGCAGATTTGTCCTTGTTTAGTCCAATATCAACGTATCTCCCATTGACTGCTTTGGTTTTGCTGCACATGAGCCATACCTTCCTGTTTCTTTGCCTATCTCTTACTGTTGATAAAAATGGACATTAAAATAATATAATATAGCAACTCTAGAAATCAGATCTCTTTCAGCTCCCAGGAGTCATTGTTCTTGTTGTTATTTGTCTAGTAACTTTCCTGACCTAATTCTGCAAAGTCTGTATTTTTTGTCATGTATAGCCACTAAGGTCTCTGCTGAGTTACCCAGGTAGTCAGCAAATAATTAGATAGTGAATACCTTGCATTAGATAAGTGATCCATCATTTTCCCGGGGAGTGTGGGTGCTGGGTAACACCTTTAACACTGTCAGTTTACAATTCTGTCTTAGCCTTCACTTTTTGCTTGAACAGAATCAAAATCAGTCAGTGGTGAGAGATTAGGGTATTCTCAGGTCTTTCCTGGGCAGGTGCACAACCTAGTGCATGTGCATGGCCCTCAAGAAATCCAGGATTATTTTTTAAAGTTGGAGCTTTTCAAAGCCACCTATAATAATCACATTTCCCAAATGTCCCTTTTAAGTTTTTTGGCCAGGCTTGTTTGACCAAGTGGTATTTCTGTCTCAGGCACAGGTTAAACAATTGCCACTTACTGTTTTTCACAAACAGTATGAGGATAGGGCTCTCCTAATACGTAAGCTCTAAGCAAATGGGGACACTCTGGGAAGCTATCAGATAGGTCAAACCAATTCCCTGGAGAAAGGTTTTTTGTTTTTGTTTTTGTGGAGCTCCAAATTTAGCCTGCCCATTCCAGTGGCTTCTACACTGCTGTTTTTCATAGCTATCATTGTTGTGAAGCTACTACTTTTTAAATCTACTATGCAACTAGAGAAAAGAGGGTGGGAGTAAAGCAAGCTAAAATCTACGAATCTTGCTGTTCTTAGTGAGCTTTAACTATTTTTGCTGAATAAAATACTCCTTGGGTTACTGAAACCTTTGGTTAATATTCAGAGTTCTGAAAAAGTTGATTTTGACAATTTTGCTAGTGTTATCATTCCCTCTATGGAGAAGGTAATTTGCAGAGATCTTTAGTCTATCATTCCTGAAGTGCTTAGACTCTCCATTTCTAAGAATATCAGTATTTGTTCAATTGCTTTTTAGTACATTAAGTTTGCAAGTTTGAACATTTAATCTACCTGGAATTCGTTTTAGTGTACAAAGCCCAGAAAGAAATGGGTGTCCAATTACAATTATTTTCAATCTTTTCTGGGTTAATTAGTAAGATACTTTTGAGAATCTAATTAAAAACTATGGACCATTTCTGCAGAAAAGTCTATACATTTACATTGTTTTGCATAATTTCACAGACTTGTATGGGCCCCTTTCCATGCAACTCAGATTAAAACCCATGATTTGCTATTTGCTACAGTAACTTATCCTACCTAAATTATAATATCATCTTTATAGATTTATGAATTACAGAAAATTTTACATCCTTCTATATTCCAAACTAATCCATTGGTCTAACTGCTCTGTATCCATAACAGTACCATACAGTTTTAATTACACCAATAATCTTTCTGCCGCAGAGCCTTAGTACTTGCTATTCCCCTGCCTGAAACATTCTCTCCCCAACTAGTCACAAAGTAAACTCCTCACTTCCATGCAGGCCTCAGGTCAAATGCTGACTCCTTAGAGTCCTTACCTGACTACCCTGTTTAGGTTCCCTGACTCTCTAGATGTTACCCAGCTTCATTTTAATTCATGACACTGATCACTATTTCATATTATGCTTTAATACTTTCCTATCAGTCTTCTTCACAAGAAGGCAGGCAAGTTGTTGATTTTTTTTCTTACTACTCCATCACCAGAAATAAGTACAGTCCCTGGAAGATGGCAGGAAGTCACTCCAATTATTAATGTGAAACACTGAAAAGTAAGTTTGACCATGTCAATTTGCATGCTTACCCTACTGGCCTAAATAAACCAAAGATATGAACTTTATATGGCTCCCAAGAGAAGTAATTTGTCAATTTTCTAAACTAGAACTATGAATCTCTAAGGAGCTAATGGAATGACAATTGTTTGGTTGTAGTTTCTTAACTACAACTACATGAAAACGAAAGCAGCTATTTAAGAAGATAGAATACACTTGACATTACGACCTCACATTTGAAAGCCTGAGGGTTAACCGGAAACATTGTTTTTCTGCTATTTATGTTCTCTGTTCAATTCCCTTAGCCACAAAGCAGTTAAGCACACACAGACACACATACCACACACACATACTCACTTTCTCACATGTACCTAAAACATGCAAACATTTGGAAGAAAATAAATACAATGCATTTATTCATGACAGGCTTGGATTATCTTCACAGTACTCTGAAACTGTGGCAAACAGATGTTAAAGTATATCATATATTATAGTTTTTTCTGTAGGCAAGAATGCTCCCAACAAACCAGCAGAGAATTATGCCCTTTATGATATATACTTTTCTGTTGGAGTGATGAACATGTGCGGATTTATTCATGCACTCTTGCCCAAGTTCATGGTGACTAACAGTCCACATCTATGTGAGGTTAGAGGAGTGGTCTGTGGCCACAAAAAGTTTTAAGTAAATGCTCCCAAATCAGAATTTAACCAAAGATCGTGACCTTACCAGCATCAAATTCCAACCAACTGACAATTAAACATCTTATAAACAATATGTGCTCAATATGTAATCAATGATACTAACAACAGAAGAATTACAAAGTAATCATTACTCTAACAGAAAAAAGCAAAGAAATAATAAAATAAGATCTGTCACTACACTACTGTTTTCTTATAACAAATACTACATAAAGATCTGTTTAATTTTTATAACAAATGGGTGACTATGTGCTTGACAATAAATTTAAGTGACATTTTTTAAAAAGTGCATAACATTTATCCTGGATATTAAAAGCATTGACATTTTTAAGGCTTCATGAAGATTAGCTAACGAATTGTAAGAAAGTCTTCTAGGTTGTTTGGTAAATGTTAGTCGCTTTAGCTATATTTATAATGCATGACTGAATAAACAATGGTAGGGTATATAATACTTTTATCATGGAAAACAAAGACTTCTACAAATGTATTTTTTGCTCTTTACACTTCTTTAAGGGGAAATTTATTCAGGTATTTCAGTGCCTCTGTTACAAAAAGACTAAAAATATGGAAAATAGAGCCATGCAAATTCAATTATGGAAAATGAAAGTACTGTAGTTTTTAACTGTTCACTTAAGTAGACAAAAGTTATTTTGTATGTAGGCCATACTTGTTGATATATAATACTGTTTATGAAACCACAGGGATCATGTGTGAAGTCCTACTAATAATCAGTATCAGCTATGGATATACAGATACATAAATCAGACATTATTAAAAGAATCAAACTGCTTTCTACCTATGTATATTATTTTGCATTGATTGTGTGTGCATACTTATGTATTTGTGAAAAAAGAAAAAATTAAACCAGAGTTTTGTGTAGTTGCAATAACTAAACATAAGTTTGGATTCTGACTTTTTTAAAAATGGTAAAAGATAAAATTATAGGATTTTCAATATCAGAAAGTAGAAATACACTGATACATTAAAAATTATTAGTTTAAAATATTACTATCAAAGGCAAAATAATTAATACTGGTATGTCCACTACGGTGATTTTAAGATAAAATAATAATAAGGAAACTTCATTTTGAGAAAAATAAGGAAAAAGAAAGTATTTACAAAGAGTGAATTTTACTAACCTGACTTATTTTTCTTTGTTCTTGTATAGCTTTTTGAATTGCCTGAGATACTTTTTCTTGATCTTTTGCATGCTCAGTCTTCCATAACTCCCTTTCTTCAGCATGAGCTTTTTCCAAATTTTTTCTTTCTTCTTCTACGGCTTTTAAAACTGCATCCTTCATTGCTTCTTTCTCAAGCTTCAAAACAAATAATGACTCAAATGAAAATATTTGAATGAGTGACTGCATAAATCCTTGAATAAGAAAGATTTGGGTTAACCTAAAAGGTACAAAACTTGAATTCTATAGGGTTTAGTTCTGACGCTGTTGTTTTTATCCATACTTAATAATTGGTGTAAAAATCAAATCAATTACTTGTTTTTGTACAAATATTCATACATTATTTCCAAGGCACATCTAAACTTCACAGAAACTAAGCCTTAACTTAAAGTAGAAGTTTTCAAACTATTTGGTCTTAGAATCTCTTTACATTCTTAAAAATTATGGAGTACTTCAAAGAGCTTTTGTTTGTGCTGGTTGTATATATTATGATCACTGTATTAGAAACTCAAACCAAGACAAAATAAAAATATTTACTAATTTTATAGTAACATTAAATGCACTGTATATTAATGAATATCTTTTATGAAAAAATAACTATATTTTCCAAAATGAAGAAGTGAGAAGAAAATCTGTGGACCTCCTTAATATTTGACTTAATAGAAAACAACTAGGTTCTCATATCTGCCTTCTGTATTAAATCTGTAGTAAGGCTTTTGGTTTAAGGACATAAAGAAAACTCAGTCTCACACTGATATGGAGTAGAAAAGGGAGGAGTACTTAGTAGCCAGTTTGGATCTTTGTAGATATTGATGGTTCCATATCAAAATTTTAACACAGGATAGTTTTTTTTTTTTAAGATTTTTAAAAATTTATTATTTGATAGGGAGAGAGACAGCAAGAGAGGGAACACAAGCAGGGAGAGTGGGAGAGGGAGAAGCCGGCTTCCCACTGAGCAGGGAGCCCGATGCAGGGCTGAATCTCAGTACCCTGGAATCATGACCTGAGCCGAAGGCAGATGCTTAATGACTGAGCCACCCAGGTGCCCAACATGGGATAGTTCTTAAAGGCTAGCTGCAATAGGGAAAATCATATAGTTGCAATGAAATTTTTGTATTCTGCCACATTTTCTTTTCTTGCACTTTAAATGAGTCCTTTATGCATGAATTTCTTAAGCATTTTTATTTGGAAAATATTGATTCAGTATACTATGCATCTCCTCTAGAATTTGACACATTTCATTATATCATAACAAAAACAAAGGTCACATTTGTTAATATCACCATCAATCTCATCAGAAAAGCCTTTAAGTATCTGAAAGTAGATACAAATTTTTCAAAATTCTAATTTTGTTTTAAAGCTCAACTTTTATCATGGGCAACAAAAACAATTTTCTGGAGATGCTGGGCTCACTCTGTTTACTTTGGAGAAAATGTCTGCCAAATAATAAAGTCTGCGTAACCCCTGTTATTCAGTAAAATGGTTTTCCATGAAAACTATTGACTTCAGTTGCAACTCAAACAGGAGAATTTCTCTCAAGAAAACCATCATACTTTGGGATGTAGTAATGTCTATGGTCCTCCCACTTTTGATGCCCACCCTTTTCTCTTTCTTCCAGTTGGCCAAATTTGAGACAAGTTATCAAAGTGAGTTACCATTTTCTGAACTCCTGTTTTACTCTATAATTCTTCCCTGAAACTACTCTCTTACTATGCTTACCAAAGCTCTCCATTTTGTTAAATCCAAATAACATGTTTTGTTTTTTTGTTTGTTTGTTTTAATCCCTACTTTTCTTGACATCAAAGTAACCTCTTACATCGCTGACTATTTCTGTTTTCCTTTTCTTGGTTTGCATAACAGCATGCTGCTTTTATTTCTACTTATATGGCTGACTCTGTTCAGTTCTTTGGAACTTTCTCCTCTCTCTCGATTTTAAATTTTGGAGTTCTTTCAGGGTTCAGGCCTAGTACCACTTGTTACTCTATACTCTCCAGAGAGGTGATTATACATAACAATAATTTCCATGGTTACCATTACCATCTGTCTGCTGAAAAAGAGATTAGTGTTTTCAAGTCATTCCTTTCTGAGCTGCCAGGTAGATTTAGTTGCCTACTTGCCTTGCCATCTGAATATATCATGGGCACCTCAAACTCTATACCAAAGAAACAGTACCACCTCCATGTTGTTTCTGAGGCAATACGCTGGCAGTTCCCAACTTGGCCTCCTTCTATATTATCTACCCCCAAAATATATGATAATTCCATCTCCTATTTCTAGAAGTTGTCTATTTCTTTCCTTTATTACTACTACTTTACTTCTGCCACTCACTATCTTTTATACAGACTTTGGATACATTCTATTAACTTTTTTCCTTGCCTCTAATTTCCCCCAAATTAATGTAAATTATCATTATGTCATACCTACACTCAAAAATTTCAATGTGTCTGCCCCTATCTATGGAATAAAATCAGACTCACAACTCAGAATACTAGCTACCCTTCAAGCTACTTTCAAAAGTAATTTATTGTTAAAAACTCCTGGCACAGAAGTACTATCTATATACTCATAATAACTTAATGCATTCTGCCATGCCTTACTGGTAGTAAGTAATAACTTATATGACTGTAAATTCTTTAAGACAAAATCACAGTCATCACATTGCACGGTGATGTGCAAATACGAAATTTTCAAAATATTTGCTTACTAAATTTAAATCTAAATCCAAATCTCAAAAGTTAGTGCTATGTTTGGTTGGCATATTATATTTAATATCTACGGATACACTACTTAGAAGTATTTCAAAGTTGGCTTTAAAAATCACATATCTTGGGGCGCCTGGGTGGCTCAGTGGGTTGGGCCGCTGCCTTCGGCTCAGGTCATGATCTCAGGGTCCTAGGATCGAGCCCCGCATCGGGCTCTCTGCTCAGCAGGGAGCCTGCTTCCCTTCCTCTCTCTCTACCTGCCTCTCTGCCTGCTTGTGATCTCTCTCTGTCAAATAAATAAATAAAGTCTTTAAAAAAAAATCACATATCTTTTCTACAAATATATACTTATATACACATACGTTATTTGTGATGATAACTGTTAATACCAAGTACTTATGAGGGTCACAACATATATTCTCTTTTAACAATAATTATCTAAATCTGCAGTATTTTGATGTCATTCCAGTCCTGTGTAATGTAAATGTAACCATAATACATATAGCAGAATTCTAAATTTAACAGGAAAAACAAGAAAGAAAAAAACTCTGGTTTTTCTGTAATGAGGTTTTATACTAAAAAAAGTAGATTGACTTATACCAAAAAAGTAGATTGACACCACTAATGAAGTCAGTGTTTAAATTCCACTTACTTAGAAAGAAACCCAATATTACAGACAGAAATACCTTTGCAGCAGATACTAATGCCTCTTTATTTCTTTGCCTTTCTTCCTCCAAACATTTTTCCAGTATTTCCTGTA
Source organism: Lutra lutra (assembly GCF_902655055.1). NCBI lineage: Eukaryota > Metazoa > Chordata > Mammalia > Carnivora > Mustelidae > Lutra > Lutra lutra. Next base: position 78,153,096 of record NC_062285.1, on the reverse strand, counting down.
AATGATAAGACAGTTGGGTAGACAGTAAATGTATTGTTTGAGATAATTATTTGAGGTAACAACACATTCTTTCTACACTCTGAGCAAACTTAAAGTATTACCTTCTGTTCTTGAGTCTGCTGAATCAAAGCTTCCTTTATTTTTTCTTTCAGCAGTTCCTTCTCTGTATCTAGCATTTCAAGGAGCCTCTGATGCTACAAGGAAAGATAAACGGACTATGATTACGGCTCTGAGACCAATAATCTATCAAAAAGGAGTATAGCTCGTGGAATTCACTGGCCTGGCTGCACTGAAGTAGTCACTAGAGGAAACAATGGGTAGATTGCTGAAACGAAGACTTACCAAAAAAAACCCCCATTCATCTTTTTCCAATCAGCGCAAAATAACTTTTGGTGGCCCCAAACTCAGCAACATACATGACATGAGATCTAACTTAGGTACAACTAGTCCAAATTGGAAAATAAATCAGAAAATGATAAAATGTCTTTAATCAAAATTAAATTTAGAAAAACTACTCACTAAAGTTATTAGTCTACAGCAAAAGAAGCAAACAAATAACTGATGTTTGATGAATGATCATAACATTATTTGTGTTTCTAGTAAAGCATTGTTAAAGAAATGGAGAGGTTATTTACTGTTCTCACTCTAAGATTCAGAAAATAAAACAGTGACAGGAATTTATTTATGTGATAGCTAATGTTACAATATACGGAATTCATGTATTTACTTTTACTCCAGTGTGCTAGCAAAAAAGCACACACAGCCATTAGCCAGTTTTCATGGATTGGGCACTTGGAATTGAAAGTTTTCCAAGAAAATTCAACTTTTGTATCATCAGTATCTTCAACAGAGAGAAGCCAGATACTTGTTCTGGAACAGTGCTTTTATGAGGAAACAAAACCAAAAAGAATATATATATTTCTACTTACAAAGATTTCTCATTCAGTTACTAACGGGCAAAGAAGAACATTTTCTCCAATTCCTCTGATTTTGAAGCCTCTTTAAATATGAACTTAATTGAATATCCAATATTTTAAAATGGATCTATGTCTTTCAATGTTGTTCTGAGTTAAATATTTTTTAGGGAACAGTCCACATGAAGAGTAAGTGACCAAACAGCCATGTCTAGTTAAGAGAATCTATTATTCCTATTTTTTTTAAGATTTTATTTATTTATTTGACAGACAGAGATTACAAGTAGGCAGAGAAGCAGGCAGAGAGAAAGAGGAGGAAGCAGGCTTCCTGCTGAGCAGAGAGCCCAATGCAGGGCTGGATCCAGGACCCTGGGATCATGACCTGAGCGGAAGGCAGAGGCTTTAACCCACTGAGCCACCCAGGTGCCCCTATTATTCCTATTTTTAAATATAAATTTATTTTTTACCTTTATTTTTCAAGAAAATAAGAAAAATTACATGATGTGCTTTTTCATTAAAAAAAAAATCCAAACTGTGATACAAATTACAACTTGATTATGAGAAATTATTTGTACCATATCAATTTGGGAAAAGCAGCTGACAAATCAGTAGACGTTATCATATGCTAAGTTCTGAGACTTGAATTTCATATTCTTTTAAGTCTAGATATACATAAATGTCACTGAATCAGAAAAAAAAAAACGTAATCCTCCTTCAAATACACACACGAGAAAAAAGTTTAAAAATGTTATACCAGGCAAATAATTAGATTTAGAAATGATAAATACAATTCCCGTATGAAACCAAAAATATTCAGTTTAGGCTTTGTGGTAGGGGTAAACATAACGAAATAGAAAACCAATAAAAGCTATAAGAATTAAACTAAACAACGAAGTTTTCAGAGTCATTAATAACTTTGAAAATCACTTCTTCTTAAAAAGAACTGTTACATTAATAAGACAGGTTAATGGAAATCATTAAGTAATTAATTGTGAGTAGGCCAAGTTTCTCCAGTGGTCCAAGAACTAGTTAAAGAGGGTATGTTAGCTGAAATGACAACGTAGTGTTTAGAAAATTCATTCCTGATCATTATTTCTTCATTCTGACAGTACACTATAACAGAAGACTACTCTTGAGCTTTCTTCTATAAGAATAAACTCAAAATTACCATTGGAAAGAAGTATCCTACATAAAAGATACTTTAAGTAAAATCATCCATCTGCTTGAGAAAACACAATTAGGTTACTGAATTTCTTATACATACAGGTCATGATAGCTGATGTTTTGGGGGCATTTTTCAGGTTTCAGAGATTGTTAAAAGGGCTTTACATGTAGTGGTACCACATTAAATCCACAACAAACTGCTGTATCAGGCAATATTCTTCCTCATTTCAGATGAGTGGCCTGAGATTTAGAGAAGTTATGAAACTGCCAGGTCTCTAATGAATTACTTTGGCAATGATCGTATCAGTATACTCATTATCAACAGTAATAATTACCTATTAGCTAAATGTGGCCTCAGCATTGCCCTGATGTTACCCAATATCTAAAAGCTACAAGTTGTATGTCAGGTAAGGCCTCACTTGCATTTGGTTTTAAATAATTTTTTTTTAAAGATTATTTATTTATTTATTTGACAGAGAGAGATCACAAGCAGGCAGAGAGGGAGGAGGAAGCAGGTTCTCTGCTGAGCAGAGAGCCCAATGCGGGGCTCGATCCCAGGACCCTGAGATCATGACCTGAGCCGAAGGCAGCGGCTTAACCCACTGAGCCACCCAGGCGCCTCTTGCATTTGGTTTTAAAAGCACTTGACTAGGGCCACCTGGGTGGCTAGGTTGGTTCAGCATCTGTCTTTTGGCTCAGGTCATGATCTCAGGCTCCTTGGACTGAGCCAGGCATTGGGCTCCCTGCTAAGCAGGGCTCTCTGCTACTCCTCCTGATTGTTCTCGTTCACTCCTCTCTCTCTGTCAGATAAATAAATAAAATCTTTAAAATAATTTGACTAACATATACTTCTGATTCTTTTTTCAGAACATTAAAATAAGATGATTTTCTGAAAAAAAGTAATATAAGGAGAGAGGATTCAGAAAGACGCTGAATGGCATGAGAGATGTTAACTCTTAAAATTAAAGTTAATTTATCAAATGAATAATTTACAAGTAGCTAATCAAGAACAACGGAAATGCAAAATATGTTATTCTTATGAAAGTGTCAGGTGGTAAAAAATCACCCAGAGTTCTATCACCTAAATGACAACCATTGAGGCAAACATCCTTCTGGAGGGCTCTCTGTGTATGTAAATATACAGCTAGATGTATACATTTTATATATTAAGTTTATAACTACCACAGCCTTTTTCAACTCAACAGTATTGTTATTTCTACAGAAACATAATTATGCTATTATTTTTATTACACTAATTATATATTTTACCAAGTCCCACTTATAAAAAAACTTGATTTTTGTGCATGCACCTTGGGAACTTATATAATTATGGCCTCATTAAATATTCCTAGAGTTGTTATTGGCAGGTTGATGACTGAGCATAGTTTATATTTTGATGCATGTCCTCAAACTGTATTCCAGAAAGAAAATACAAAATTATACCATAGTTGACTACTGACGATCAATAGTAGGAAAAAAGACAAGGTAGATTCTTCCAGAGAACGGAATCATGGACTGGATGAGCAACTAACCAAGGAAACTGTTCCACTGTTGGCACAGGGATACCAACAATATTTGGTATCTGCTATGAGCCAAGCATGGCTGTTTATTTCATCATTCTCCCTGTTTGAAAATGGGAATTTTTGTTGCATCTTTTCTGTTTTTCTTCCTCTTTCTGACTGCACTGAATATAGTTATGGGTGGTAAAGGCAAGGGCCCTTCTATTTCCACATTATCTATTTTTTTTTTTTTCAAAGTTCCTTTTTTTTTGTGGGGGTGGCTTGAGTCAGTAATTTTCTCATTTAAGATGTTTCTCCAATGTTTGGTCATCTTTTTAAATCCATGCGTACGAAAATCTCAGACACAAAAACGCTGGTAGGAAATTCTGTGTATGTGGGGAAGCTTCACAGGAACTGCGAAGAGCTGGCTTCTTCATGGTTGTGGTGGCAATTCCCAAATGTCAGGTCTATGTAGCACCATTTTCTCTTAAGCTGCTCTTTTTGCCTAGAAAAAAAATTCCCCAATCTTCTCACTGGTAGGATATGGGCGAAGAGGGTATGGGTAAAAAGGTAACTATAAGGTGGATTTTGGGATAATCTCCCAGTTTTTAGTTCCTGCCTGATGAGGTCAAATTAGCAAGTCTGACTACTCCTTTGTCCTGCTACGGTATACAGTAAGTATCTGAATTAAGAACTATGTGGATGGAAAGTTTCAACCATTCCTCCTGCTTTTCAAGCTCCACCGTACCCAGTGCCCCTTTTTCCTGAGGCATTCTAGGGTTTTGTAGGACAGAGCAGCTTGTTTCATAAGGGTTTCACCTCAACAGTCTAAGATTACAACGTGTTAGCCTCTGCTGAGTCAGTGAGATTTGCCTGTATCTTATCCCCGTTAGTTTATTGCTTTTATTTATTTGTTTTGGTTTCTTTTGGTGTCATTTTAGTGATTTTTGAGAGAAAAGAGGTAGAGAAGGTAGAAGAGATGAGCATGTTCAGTTCACCGTATTTATCTAGATTTAGAATCACTTTTTTAAAAAAGATTTTATTTATTTATCTGACAGAGATCACAAGTAGGCGGAGAGGCAGGCAAAGAGAGTTGGGGGGAAGCAGGCTCCCCACCGAGCAGAGAGCCTGAGATAGTGACCTGAGCTGAAGGCAGAGGCTTAACCCACTGAGCCACCCAGGCGCCCCCTAGAATCACTTTTTAAAACACTGAATTACATTTGAGTTTCTGACTCAACTTTACGTGCCAAGCACTGTGTTAGGAACTTTACAAGTCTTACTGGGAACCCTCACAACAACCCAGAAATGTCTTATTAATTACATTTGACAGATTTTCAAACTGCGTTTCAGAGAGGTTATATAAATTGCTTACATTCACAGGACTAATTAATAGTTAAACTAAAACTGGGACCCAGTAAGAGCTGAATAGAAAATCCATGGACTTTACACTAGATTATCTAGAATCAACATACAACTAAGGGCTCTGTTACATCTCGAAGGACTGTTTCTTTGACTTTCTGAGTTTCAGTCATATACTGGTACTGTTCACCTAGTCTTATAGTTATGTGCTGGTCATGATATGTCTCTTCTCCCCCAATTCTTGTATCTGGCCCCTTAACAGAATGTAATGGGGATGGCAAGATCACAAAAACTAGAAGGAAAGGGGACTCATTCTTGACAAATTAACTTTTATGGGGGGCGGGGGCAAGACTGTAGGTTATTTAGGTAGCTGAATCTCTCCCACTGGAATCCCAAGAAATACACACAGCCAAAAACTTGACTCAGCAATCAATACCTGTATCAGCCAACACATTTTCTTCTTCTCAAAGACACACATACTTTCAGGGAAGAGACTTTTCTGAAAGAATAGATAAACATATAAGCCACAATTACAAAAACTGTATTATGGTACTTCTGTAAGGTCAAAAAAAGGCATTCTTCTGTTCCATTTGTATTTTGGGGGCATCTCCTTGGGAGGGAACATATCTCATTATAATTAATACAGACATTAGAATCTTATTCCCATAGTGTAGTGGTTATCATGTTTGACTGAAACACAGGCAGTGGAATCAGACAGATCTGGAATCAATCACTAGTTCTTCCCTTATAAAAGGTACAACTTAAATTTTTCTAAGCGTCTGTTTTTTCTTTTATCATGTAAAGCTAATTATGCCAAACTCACAGTTACGAAAATTAAATGATGTAATGCAGGTAATGTATCTGATACTCAAAAATGTTAACTAGACTTCCTGTCAAATAGCTGATAAAAGTATGATAATAAAGTTCACTTATGAAGAGGAATTTTTTTTCTTTTCTTTTTTTTTTATTTTATTTTATTTATTTGACAGAGAGAGATCACAGGTGGGCGGAGAGGCAGGCAGAGAGAGAGAGAGAGAGAGAGAGAGAGAGAGGAAGGGAAGCAGGCTCCCTGCTGAGCAGAGAGCCCGATGTGGGACTCGATCCCAGGACCCTGAGATCATGACCTGAGCTGAAGGCAGAGGCTTAACCACTGAGCCACCCAGGTGCCCGAGGAATTTTTTTTCATATAAAAAATTAGTTGCTGCTCAAACATAAAGGCCTCAGAAGGAACATCCATACCCTTTTTCAATAATAATTTCAAAAATATCTTTCAGTAAAATAGAGTGTTAACTTTTATAATCCATACCAATTTCATTTCCGTGGGTATTGCTAACAGGTAGACCTTATAATCAGGGCTCTACTCCTGTCAGAGCACCTGAATCTAGGGAAAAATGATCCAAGACTAAAAGCAGCTGCTCTAGACATTCCATTTTGAAACTTCTTAAATTGTTTTCTTATTTCAATATAAATCAAGATTGCAATGGATATTTGTTCTCAACATGACTGCTGTATTTCCTATTTCCAGACTTGAGTGAGACCAAACCCTCTCTGTAAAATCCGACCACGACCACTCTGCTATACTTTGAGCACAATGGGTAACGGTAGCAACTCTGAATCCAAGGACACAAAACGTGGTATTTGACATTTTAAATATGAGATGCAGTATGATCTCCTGAAAGTGAGGATTAGAATCCAGTTTATAGGGTTTTTCTGATGATTAAATGATCATATACATGAAATGTTTTTCATAAAGCATAGTACCTACTTTAAGTGTTCATAATCTTTAGTTGTTAGAGTTATGAACTTCAGTAGAAAATGTGAGCAGTATCCTGTGGATGTTCATTTTCTATTATTCCTTTTTTGTTAATATTTGTCTTTTTTTGTTTAAAGATTTTATTTATTTATTTCACAGAGAGAGAGAGAGACAGATCACAAGTAGGCAGAGCAGCAGGCACAGAGCGGGGGAAGCAGGCTCCTTGCTGAGCAGAGATATGGGGCTTGATCCCAGGACCCTGAGATCATGACCTGAGCTGAATGCAGAGGCTTAACCTGCTGAGCCATCCAGGCGCCCCTCTATTATTCCTTGTTAAAAATTGTTTAGATGATCAATCTTTAAGGTAGAAATTCAACAACATACTTTAATGTCTTATTTTTATATTAAATTTTCCTACATTAAAGTTTATCTTTATGTATCAACTTATAAATTATACATAATTTCTACATCTATATGTAAATGTATAAATTCATGCTTTTTTTCAAATATGCATACAAGAAATATTTGCTTGATGCCTACCAACACAGGATAATGTACTAGTTTCTAGGGATGGTGCCCTCACGAATATTAATATCTAAAAGACAATCCATGAATCAATTCCTTACATTTCAATTATAGAACTATTGTAAGAAAAAAAATCTTCAAGGAATACATTAACAATGAATTTTTCCTCTCACTGCAAAATAACTTTTAGGCTTTGGAAATAAATAAATAAATAAATAGAGAGAGAGAGAGAGAGAGATGGATAGATAAATAAAAATGAACCCCTCCCCCCCAAAAAAAAATACAACACACAAATTTTAAATGACAAGTCAGAACAGAAAAAAATATAACTATAGAGTACATGTCTCATGATGAACACTAAGCAATGTATAAGATACTATTATATTACTACAACTGCTACTTCTACTTCCATTTTTCTTTTGTGGTAAAATATAAGTGCAACAACAAAAAAAATGTCTTCTTTTTTAAAGACTATTTATTTGAGAGAGAGAATGGTGGAGCTGAGGGGAAGGGAGAGGGAGAAAGAATCTGAAGCGGACTGAGCTCAGCACAGAGCCTGACGCAGGCTCCACCCCACAACTCTGAGATCATAACCTGAGCCAAAATCAAGAGCCAGATGCTTAACCAACTGAGCCACCCAGGTGCCCCACAACAAAAATGTTCTATTTTAACCTTTTTAAAGTAGACAAGTGGCATTAATTACGTTCACAATGCTTTGGAGCCATCACCATTGTCTCTTAATTTTTTCATAATTCCCAACAGAAATTGTGCGCCCATTAGCAATGACTTATTGCCCCTCATCCCAGCTCCTGGGAACCTCCAACCTACTTTCTGTCTCTAAGAATTTGCCCATTCTAGACATTTCACATAAGTGGAATCAAATAGTATTCATATTTTTGTTTGGCTAATTTTACTTGGCAAAATGTTTTCAAGCCTCATCCATGTTGTAGTATGTATATGAGTATCATTCCTGTTTATGGCTGAATGATAATCCACCGTGTACATACACCACTTTTGTTTTATCTATTCATTCGTTGATGGACACTTGGGGTGTTTCCACCTTTTGGCTACTAGAATTTGCTGCTATGAATATTCATATATAAAACTGTATTTTGAGTCTCTGTTTTCAATTCTTTTGAGTATATATCTATTAGTAGAAGTACTTGGTCACATAATAATTTTGTTTAATTTTTTGAGGAACCACCAAACTGCTTTCTATGATTACTCCATTTTATATTCCCACAGCAATGTACAAGGATTCTAATCTTTCCACATTCTCTATATTTATTATTTCCTTTTTTCTTATTATTACTATAGTCATCTTAGTAATTGGAAATGATATCTCATTGTGATTTTTTAAAAAATTTCTGTAATATGTTGAATATCATTACAAATGCTACTTCTACTTCTAATACCCTACTACACCTTTTCAACTATTAATAGTATTATTAGCACAAATAGGAAAATGACTAGAGGTCTTTTTGCAGCCTTTATAGGACTGCAGTAGAAAGTGTACTGGACTTGAGGTTTGTTTCTTGTCTGAGACTCTGCAAAAGCAGGGATGACTTTCCTCTCTGGGCCAAATGACTTTCTTCTCTGGATGACTTTAATCACTATAAGCTAGAAATTATAATGTTAAGAAACAGCTGGGCCAAAAAGATTTCATCCTTTCTTTATTCTATCTAAATAAAGTATAAAGCGTATCTGGAGATTGTTTGTATTACATCTGCCTTCTGCCTCAATACAGAATTCCTTAATTGTCCAAAAGTACCAGCACCCTAGAAATGGCTCACAAGGTTTTTGATGATATGAGGAATGATAAATACTTTCTTCTGCACCTTACTAGCTGACCATTCCAACGTGGGGATGTTCTGGACACATTTGTTATATAACTCAGAGACAAAGCTGAACCAACTGGCAACATGCAATCATAAGATTCTTGTCAAATATTTATAACCAAACACAGAGGAATTTCCGTCAAAATTTCAAGACATACCTTTATGCATTTTAAAAGACACTATGAAAATTAATTGAAATCTATACCAGGAAATCTCATCTAGGAACAGTGAAGAGTTTACTACATTTTGCTTATCTAAAATATTCTGTTGACAGATTCATAAAAATTGAAATTTTAGAGTTTTTATAATATTAAAAAAATGCAAACTAAACAGGTCTATTAATCTTACAGATTAGATGCTTAATGCAAAGGTATCAAGGACAGTCCTTTGAAATTCAGCCTAAAACAAAAGGCATTCAGAAATAGATTATGCTATTTCTTCCTCTTGGAAGAAGTTCTTCCAAGTGAAAAATGTTTGATGCAGACTCAAAATATAAATATGGAGGTTATATGGTTTTTACTTGATTCCTATAAAAAATATTTAAAAATCTCTTCTTTCTTGGAATGTGAGTCACAAGAGGTATTATAAAGAGATTTAATCACAATCACACATGGAGAGTGTTTTATATATTAAATGTTAGACTAAGCAGTTACAGAAGCTCTTGTTCAGATATACAATTATCTATTTATGACAGGTCCACAAACATCACCTTATTTTATACGTGGGGTATGTGCGTGGGTGTGTTTAGTATATATTCTGTAATGCAAACCCAAGAAGCATCATCTTTCACTTTCTGTAAAGCACAAACACTGAACAAGATCAAGTGGTCTGGTAGGAAAGTCTTAAAGCACAAGCTCGTATATTCCTCCATTTAACATGACTTTACAGACACTGAATAAACTTAATAAATGTCTTAATGTAAAGTGAGTCAGAGACATTTCACCCATTCATGGACCAACACATTAAATATTGTTTAGAAAGAAAACCTAAAAAAGATAAACTATGAGATTAAATCTACTCATAGCAGTTACCACAAGTCCAATAATATCAATAAACTTCTTAAAGTGAATAAAATAAAATTATAATACAAGCTACACTACACTTATTTCACCTAAACAGACATATTTCTAATAGGCATGAAAAAATGTAAGTAAAAAAGTTATTTGCCTTTAAGGGACAAATACAAAGAAATGAGACAAAAATTGAGTGATACATCAGCATAAAAAAAAGTAAGACTGGTTTATACTTCCATAATGAGGTTTCTATATTTGGATAGTGTACATATTATTAAATGCCAAAGATATGTCCCAATCCTAAGTTTAAGTAGAATATTTCTGCTTCACCATTTTCAAATGAAATAGCTTTTGAAAATACATCTGAATCCTATTATTTCATTGACTTGCCTAAGCACAATACAATGAGCTTGCTTCAACAAAGAGTGCCTTTCAAATGGACATATGAAATAAACAACACATGTATATAAGATACTCCCCTTAGCAAAAAAGAAGAAAAAAGAAACAGATTTATCCGCACCTCCTAAAAAACGTAATACAACAGGTGTAGTACTTTTCAGGAACCAATTTGATAACCATAGTAACTGTCCCCAAGTCTGGTCTGTGCATCCTGCTCCTAAAATTTATCATCAGAAAATACCAATAGGGGGCGCCTGGGTGGCTCAGTGGTTAAAGCCTCTGCCTTACGGCTCAGATCATGATCTCAGGGTCCTGGGATCGAGTCCCACATCAGGCTCTCTGCTCAGCAGGGAGCCTGCCTCCTCCTCCTGTCTCTCTCTGCCTGCCTCTCTGCCTACTTGTGATATGTCTGTCAAAAAAAAAAAAAAAAAAAAAAACTTTAAAAAAAAAAAAAGAAAATACCAATGGTTAGCTCTCAATTTCTCATGTTTGTCAATTTTATAACCTCCACTTTTATACTCTGTACAGTAATGTCCCTAAACTAGTTAGAATCAGACATTTTTGAGAAATAAGCTAACAAAAGAATATTCTGATTTACTGCAGAATGAGGATCTGCTAGACAAAAATCAATATCAGGAGCACAGCTCTTACAGTTAGCATTGTGTTTCTTATGTCAAAAATTCAGTTTTATCTTTATTTTGTGTATGTATATGTATGTGTGCACATATATATACACATATAATACACACATTATATTATACATATAAAATTTTGGAAAAATAAGTGTTGATGTAAGTGATAGGAATATATGTTTCATCAAACAAATGCAATTATGATAAAATAGAAATCATTAAACTTGTTGAAATGAATGAATTGTTGCCCTTAATTGGATACTCCGTGAAGTAAAGACAGTCTACACAAAGTTTCTAATACTGAAATACTACAACTAAGTAATCTGTCTATAAAGATGAGGTATATAAAAATGAATTAAAAAGGTAAGGTATAATTATTGATCTCATAATTTTTAGATGTCAGGGAAATGAAAACTCTTATATTAGGTAAACTTACTAATCAGTATTAGTGTATTTTCAAAAACACATTTCGTACAATAGTAGGAGACTGTTTATAATGCAAAAGAATAAAAACAATATACAAGAAGATACAGTGAAATTTGTTATAAAAGTACAAAAGCCAAAAAATTTAAAATGTCCAACAAATGGGTTCAGTATAAGAAACGATAGTATGTCAACTAAAAGGAGCATCATATGATTATTAAGCATAAAACTATGCATCAATATAGAATTATGTTTAGGGGAGCCTAGTGGCTCAGTGGGTTAAAGCCTCTGCCTTCGGCTCAGGTCATGATCTCAGGGTCCTGGGATCGAGCTGTGCATCAGCAGGGAGCCTGCTTCCCCCTCTCTATCTGCCTGCCTCTCTGCCTACTTATGATCTCTCTGTCAAATAAATTAAATCTTTAAAAAAATATATGGAATTATATTTATAAATATATTTATATTTATATAATTATATAAATGTATATTTATAAAATACAATTGAAGAAAAACCACAAGATTATCTAAAGCCATCATTATTATAACTGTAGTATTATAAGTACTTGAATAAATATTGAAAGGGATCATAAGAAAAAGAACACTATTTTATTGGGAGACTGGTGGATAGAATACTATCCTTTTTAAATTACTACCATTCTAATAAAATTCAAAAGACAAAAAACAGAATGTCCTGAAATGGCAGTAGGAATATCATAACTGATCTATAAGGGAAAAATGGTGGACAGGACTAAAATGTACTTAAAATACTCAAAAATAAATAATCTAACATACATTTCATCTATATTTTAGAAAAAAACTGAGAAGCTGTGAAAATGAAGATTTTTCACAAGTAATTTACTCTTTTTTTGTTGTTAAATTTTACAAGGTACAGAAAGACACAGGCATAGGGGAAAATCTGGATTAGATATATTTTGTTGGGTAAATATTTAATCCTAGTGCTCAAATCTGACCCTATTAGTCTATGGTATGATATTATCAGCCATTTGGAATTAAGAATGCAACTGATTTCTGTGCATTGATTTTATATCCTAACACTTTACTGAATTCCTGTACAAGCTCTAGCAAATTGGAGGTGGAGTCTTTTGGGTTTTCCACATAAAGTATCATATCATTTGCAAAGAGTGATAGTTTGATGACTTCTCTGCCGATTTGGATGTCTTTAATTTTTTTTTTTATGGTCTGGTTGCTGAGGCTAGGACTTCTAGTACTATGTTGAATAGCAGTGGTGATAATGGACATCCCTGCCGTGTTACTGTCCTTAGCAGAAAAGCCCTCAGTTTTTCTCCATTGAGAATGATATTTGCAGTGGGTTTTTCATAGATGGCTTTGATGATATTGAGGTATGTACCCTCTATCCCTACACTTTGAGAGTTTTGATCAAGAAAGGATGCTATACTTTGTCAAATGCTTTTTCAGCATATATTGAGAGTATCATATGGTTCTTGTTCTTTCTGTTATTAATATTGTGGATGTTGAACCAAACTTGCAGCCCTGGAATAAATCCCACTTGGTCGTGGTGAATAATCCTTTTAATGTACTGTTGGATCCTATTGGCTAGTATTCTGGTGAGAATTTTTGCATCTGTGTTCATCAAAGATATTAATCTGTAATTCTCTTTTCTGATGATGTAATTTTCTTTGTCTGGTTTTAGGAACAAGGAAATGCTGGCCTCATAAAATGAGTTTGGAAGTTTTCCTTCTATTTCTATTTTTTGGAACAGTTTCAGGAGAATAGGTATTAATTCTTCTTCAAATATTTGGTAGAAATCCCCTAGAAGCAATCTAGCCCTGGGCTCTTATTTGTTGGGAGATTTTTCATGACTGCTTCAATCTCCTGACTGGTTATGGGTCTGTTCAAGTTTTCTATTTCTTCCTGGTTCAGTTGTGGTAGTTTATATGTCTCTAGGAATGCATCCATTTCATTCAGATTGTCAAATTTGCTGGCGCATAGTTGCTCATAATATGTTCTTATAATTGTATTTCTTTGGCATTGGTTGTGATGTTTCCTCTTTCATTCATGATTTTATTTACTTGGGTCCTTTCTCTTTTCTTTTTGGTAAGTCTGGCGAGGGGTTTATCAATCTTACTAATTCTTTCAAAGAACCAGCTCCTTGTTTCGTTGATTTGTTCTATTGTTTTTTTTGTTTGTTTTTTGTTTTGTTTTGTTTTGTTTTATTTCTATGTCATTGATTTCTGCTCTGAATTTTATTATTTCCCTTCTCCTGCTGGGTTTAGGCTTTCTTTGTTGTTCTATTTCCAGCTCCTTTAGGTGTAGGGTTAGGTTGTGTATTTGAGACCTTTCTTGTTTCTTGAGAAAGGCTTGTATCGCTATATATTTTCCTCTCAGGACTGCCTTTGCTGTATCCCACGATTTTGAACTGTTGTGTTGTCATTATCATTTGTTTCCATGAATTTTTTCAATTCTTCTTTAATTTCCTGCTTGACCTATTCATTCTTCAGAAGGAGACTCTTTAGTCTCCATGTATTTGGGTTCTTTCCAAATTTCCTCTTGTCATTGAGTTCCAGCTTCAGAGCACTGTGGTCTGAAATTATGCAGGGAATCATCCCAATCTTTTGTTACCGGTTGAAACCTGATTTGTGACCCAGGATGTGATCTATTCTGGAGAATGTTCCAGGTGTACTAGAGAAGAATGTGTATTCTGTTGCTTTAGGATGGAATGTTCTAAATATATCTGTGATGTCCATCTGGTCCAGTGTGTCATTTAAGGACTTTACTTCCTTGTTGATCTTTTGCTTGGATGATCTATCCATTTCAATGAAAGTGGTGTTAAAGTCCTCTACTATTATTGTATTATTGTTGATGTGTTTCTTTGATTTTGTTATTAATTGGATTATATAATTGGCTGCTCCCACGTTAGGGGCATAGATATTTAAAATTGTTAGCTCTTCTTATTGGACAGACCCTTTGAGTGTGATATAGTGTCCTTCCTCATCTCTTATTACAGTCTTTGGCTTAAAATCTAATTGATCTGATATAAGGATTGCCACCCCAGCTTTCTTTTGATGTCCATTAGCATGGTAAATTGTTTTCCACCCCCTCACTTTAAATCTGGAGGTGTCTTTGTGTCTAAAATGAGTTTCTTGTAGACAGTATATTGATGGTTTTTTTTTTTAATCCATTCTGATACCCTGTGTCTTTTGATTGGGGCATTTAGCCCATTTACATTCAGGGTAAGTATTGAGAGATATGAATTTAGCGCCATTGTATTGCCTGTAGGGTGACTATTACTGTATATCGTCTCTGTTCCTTTCTGATCTACTACTTTTTGGATCTCTCTTTGCTTAGAGGATCCCTTTCAATATCTCTGGTAGAGCTGGTTTGGTGTTTACAAATTCTTTTAGTTTTTGTTTGTCCTGGAAGCTTTTTATCTCTCTTATTTTCACTGATAGCCTAGCTGGATATAGTATTCTTGTCTTCATATTTTTCTCGTTTAGTGCTCTGACTATATCATGCCAGTTCTTTCTGGCCTGCCAGGTCTCTGTGGATAAGTCTGCTGCCAATCTAATATTTTTATCATGGTATGTTACAGACTTCTTGTCCCGGGCTGCTTTCAGGATTTTCTCTTTGTCACTAATACTTGTAAAGTTTTACATAGTAGATGATGGGGTGTGGATGTATTCTTATTGATTTTGAGGGGGGTTTTCTGTACCTCCTGGATTTTGATGCTTGCTCCCTTTGCCATATTAGGGAAATTATCTACAATAATTCTCTCTAATATACCTTCTGCTCCCCTCTCTCTTTGTTCTTCTTCTGGAATCCCAATTATTCTAATGTTGTTTCGTCTTATGGTATCACTTATCTCTCAAATTCTCCCCTTGTGGTCCAGTAGTTGTTTGTCTCTCTTTTGCTCAGCTTCTTTATTCTCTGTCACTTGGTCTTCTATATCACTAATTCTCTCTTCTGTCTCATTTATCCTCGCAGTAAGAGCGTCCATTTTTGATAGCACCTCAATAGCTTTTTCGATTTCAGCTTGACTAGATTTTAGTTCACTTCTCCAGACAGGTTTTCTCTAATATCTTCCATGCCTTTTTCGAGCCCAGCTAGCACCTTGAGAATCATCATTCTGAACTCTAGATCTGACATATTCCCAATGTCTGTATCAATTAGGTCCCTAGCTTTTGGTACTGCCTCTTGTTCCTTTTTTTGTGGTGAGTTTTTCCACCTTGTCATTTTATTCAGATAAGAATATATGAAGGAGAGAATAAAATACCAAAAGGGTGGCAACGACCAAAGAAAATTGTACATTAACCAAATCAGAAGAGACCCCAAATCGTGGGGGAAAGAAAGGGGGTAAAAAGAAGTTAAAAAAAATTTAAAGAAAAAAAGAGAAAGAAAAAATATATATTAAACTGGTGAATGGAACAGAGCCACCCACTTAATTTGGGGAGTATTTTCATCTCTAAAAGAAACTACCTCCCAAAAATTTAAAGAAAGAAAAACATAAACACACACACTCACACACACACATAAGGGTAAACACAATGAAGGAATGGAATATGACAGTAAAGATGAAAATTTTTAAAAAATTCTAAAAAAGGAGTTGATAATATAAGTTGGTTAGGAAAAGAAAGAAAAAGAAAGTGGAGAAAATTTGCTCAGCCTGGAGACTAGAACAGAGGCATGTGCTAAATTTAGGGTATATTTTGATCTATTAGATCTATTAGATTATCTAGATATATATATATCTAGATCTATTAGATCTAGAAGAAGTTGTATCCCAAAAATTTTTAGAAGAAAAAACCCTATGTGTATAGAAAAATTAAGTTAGATACAATGAAGGATAAAATATAACTATAATAATGAAGGTTCAAAAAGATTTTTTCTTATGAAAGGTATTGTTAAGATTAACTAGTTAAAAAAACGTTAAAAGAGAAAAGAATAAAAGTTAAAAAATTAGAATAATAAAACATAAAATTTAAAAAACTAACTTCGCAAGACTAAAGAATCATGGGGAGAAAGCCATGAATTCCATGCTTTGCTTTCCCCTCCTCTGGAATTCCGCCATTCTCCTTGGTAAGTGAACTTGGTCTTGCTGGATTTCTTGCTGATCTTCTAGGGGAGGGGCCTGTTGTAGTGATTCTCAAGTGTCTTTGCCCGAGGTGGAACTGCACAGTCCTTCTAGGGGCCAGAGCATGTAATCTGCCCCAGGTTCGCTCTGGGGAGCTTTTGTTCCCTAAATGCTTTCTGAAGAGTTCTGGAGGACAGGAATGAAAATGGTGGCCTCCCAATCTTCGGCCCAGAGGAGCCGAGAGCTCGGAGCCCCACTCCTCAGTGCACCCTCGGAGAAAAGTGCTCAATCACTCCCATCTCCCTAGCCTCCCGTCGCGCTCCGAGCTCACCCAGCCTGTGACCAAGTGTCTCTGGCACACAGCCCCACCTGGAGTCTTCAAACCTAGCAGATCCCTGCCACTCTTCCAGTGGTGTCTCCCTAGATCTGCCACTTGTGGGGTCCCTGCTCAAAGAGCAGTGGCCTCAGTGTGTGCACAGTTTAAGGTAGCCCCGAGTTGAGAGATCACTCCTCAGCTCCGTCTCTGTAGCTGGCTTCCCTGCTCTAATACCTGCAAGCTCTGCGACACTCAGACACCCTCGATCCTTCTGTGACCCCGCAGGACCTGACACCACACTGTCCCTGTGAGAGCTCCACCCCCGCTTAGCCTCTGGAGCAATGTCCCTCAGTAGAGCAGACTTTTAAAGGTTCTGATTTTGTGTTCCGTTGCTTGCCAGGAGCTGGCCCCTCCTCCCGCAGTCTATCTTCCCGCCGCTTTGGATTCACTTCTCCGCAGGTCCTACCTTTCAGAAAGTGGTCAATTTTCTGTTTCTAGAATTGCTGCTCTTATTCTCTTGGATCTACTGTTGGATTTGTAGGTGTTTGGAATGGTCTGATAAACTATCTAGCTGATATCCTGCTACCTGATGTCATTTCAGCTTGCTACTCCTCTGCCATCTTGACTCCCCCCCCATTTAACCTATTTTTTAAAGTGTCAAAAGTATGAGTAAGAGATAAGACATAAAATGAACATATATATGCTTAGAAAAAAATCATAAGGAATATGAAAATGAAATACACATTAATTGAAAGTTAAAGCTCAATGTTTGGCTTAAGTTTTATTTTATGCAGAAAAGTAAGGACAATAAGACAGATGTGAAGAGACTGCACAAGAAAGAACACAGATAAAAATTTAAAAATATGCTAGAGAAGTATGAGAGATATTGATGACAGATCAAGAAAGTTTAACATATTATATTAGAGTTCTGGAGGGAAATAACAGAGAGAATGAGATAGAAGCAATTTTCCATATTAAAACCCAATACATAACATAAACATTTTTTTAAAAAATTTCACACCAAGTAGTATTAGGTGAAAAAGCAGAACTCAAAGCAAAAAGAGATTCTGTATCAGCAGCCATAAAGAAATAATTAATCACCTATAAAAATAGTAATTAGTATTTACTTAGAATTACATGTATAGCAAAACTACTCTAGGAGAATGAGAAAAAATAAGTTTATTGTGATTTTAAAAAAAATTTTACCAAGAACACACCTACACAGAAGGACTTTCCAGTGCTATCCACTTTTTTTTTTTTTAAGATTTTTATTTATTTATTCGACAGAGAGAGATCACAAGTAGACAGAGAGGCAGGAGGAGAGAGAGAGAGAGAGAGGGAAGCAGGCTCCCTGCTGAGCAGAGAGCCCGATGCGGGACTCGATCCCAGGACCCTGAGATCATGACCCGAGCCGAAGGCAGCGGCTCAACCCATTGAGCCACCCAGGCGCCCCAATGCTATCCACTTTTAATTTCATCTCAATGGATGTAGAAAGTCATTTAATAAAATTCAACAGCTTTTCATGATAAACACTTATTGTGATAAACATAAACATGATAAACACCTATCATATTAAAAACAATAAATATTCTCATATAAACACAGGATTAAAAACTATCATGATAAACATGATAAACACATGACAATTTGAATATAGAAGAAACATAACTCAACATAAAAAAGACCATATATAAAAAGTTCATGGCTAACAGCATACACCATATGCAATGGTGAAAGGCTGAAAGCTTTCAGAAATAAGACAAGGATCAGACATAAGACAAGGCTTTCAGCCCTTCTATTCAACATAATACTGGATGTTCTAGTCAAAACAATTAGGTAAGAAAAATTAATAAAAAGCATTTAAACTAGAAAGGAAGAAGAAAAATTATCACTGTTTGCAGATGACATAAACTTACATCTAGAAAATCCTAAAATGGCACCAAGAAGTGTTATAATAAATGAAACTAGTAAAGAGGTGCCTGGTGGCTCAGTTGGTTAAGTGTCTGCCTTCAGCTCACATAATGATCTCAGGGTCCTGGGATCCAATCCCACATCAGGCTCCCTGCTGAGTGGGGATTCTGCTTCTGCCTCTCATTATCCCATCCTCTTTCCTCTCTCAAATAAATAAAATCTTAAAAAAAAAATAGAAATCAGTAAAGTTGCAAGATAAAACAAATATACAAAACTAAGTTCTGCTGCTGTACACTAACAAGGAACTATCTAAAGAAATAAAACAATCCCAATTACTATAGCATCAAGAACAATTAAATACTTAGAAATAAATTTAAACAACATGAAATATATGAACACAAAAAATTATAAGACATTGATGAAAGAACTTGAAGAAGACACAAGAAAATATCCCATGTTCATGAATTGGAAGAGTTAATATTGTTAAAATGTCCATGCTATCCAAAGCCATCAACAGATTCAAAGCAATTCCTATCAAAATTCCATGGCATTTTTCAGAAAAACAATTCTAAAATTTTATGGAACCACAAAAGACCCTGAATAGTCAAAACAATACCTAAAAAAAAAAAAACAAACAAAAAAACAAAAGTGGTGCATCACACTTCGTTTTTAAACTATATTACAAAGCTACAGTAATCAAAACCATATGCTGATGGCATAAAATAGGCACGCATACCAAGGGAATATAATCAAGAGCCCAAAAATAAACCTATTTATATAAAATCATTTATATTTGACAAAAAAGCTAAGAACAGTCAGTGGAAAAAGGATAGTCTCTTCAATAAATGGTACTGGGAAAACTGTATATTCACATGCATGAGAATAAAACCTGGACCCTTAGCATATACCATACACAAAAAATTAACTAAAAATGGATTAAAAACTAAAATGCAATAACTGATGTCTTAAAAAAGAAGAAAATACAGGGGAAAATCTCCTTAACATGATTAATCTTAGAAATTACTTTTTTTTTTTTTTTTTTTAATGGCAGCAACAGCACAAACCAAAACAAGTGAGACTACATAAGACCAAAAGTTGGGTACAACAAAAGAAACAAATGAGAACAATAAAAAGGAAACCTACAGAATGGGAGAAAATATTTGTAAAGCATACATCTGATAAGGGGTTAATATCCAAAATATACAAGGGACTCATACAACTCAGTACCAATAATATGTCAATAGAAACTTCCAAACTTGGAGAGCAAACAGGAAAAAGGAGAGAGACAGAGAGAGAGAGAGAGAGAGAGACTAAAAGAGAAAACCCCAAGAGAATTATCCAAGAATTGTAGGACTACTACAAATGTGTATCATACATTTAATTAAAATACTAGAAGGAGAATAAAATGCGAAAGAAACAGAAGAAATATTTCAAGCAATAATGACTAAGAATTTCTTCAAATTAATGTCAGACACTAAACAACAAATCCAGGAATATTCCCCCCAAAGAATGAATTCCTCCCAAAATGAAACCTATACATATTAATTCTAACTGATGTAAAACAAAGTAAAGAAAAACTCTGAAAGAAGTCAGGGGTGGGCTGGTGGAACATCTAACTAACAGAGGAGCAAAGATAAGAATCACATCCAACTTACCCTCAGAAACCAATGTAAATAAGAAGAAAATAAAGTGAAATGTTTGAAGTAACAAGAAAAAAAACACAAACCTAAAATTACATTTTGAGATTATCATGCCAAAGCAAGGGAGAAATAGAGGCTTTCTCAAACGAACAAAAATTGAGGTAATTTGTTACCACTAGGCCTGACTTGGAAGAAATGATTTTTATAAAAAAGTCAAAATTGCCAACACAATTTTGAAGGAGAAAAGCAAAGCTGGAGGACTGACATTATCTGACTTCCAGACTTGATATTAAACTACAGTAATCATGAGAGTGTGGCTGTTGGCAAAAAAATAACAGATAAATAGAACAACAGAAAAGAACAGAAGGCCTGGGTGGCTTAGTCAGTTTAGCGTCTGACTCTTGATTTCGGCTCAGGTCAAAATTGAACACTACACTGGGCTCCGTGATCAGCAAGGAGTCTGCTTGGGGTTCCTCTCTCCCACACCCTCTGCCTCTCTCCCGATCTAACAAAAAAATAAATATTTTAAAAAATAGAACAGAACAGGGAGTTCAGAAATAAACCTTGTAACTGAAGTCAACTGATCTTTGATAAAGAAGCAAAGGCAATAGTACAATGGAACAAAGTCTTTTCAACAATTGGTGCTAGCACAACTGAACATTCATGTGAAAAATATAAATCAAAACTTCGACCTTACCCGCTTCACATACATTAACTCAAAATGGATCACAGACCCAAATGTAAGATACAAAATTTATGAACATCCTAGAAGTTGACATAAGAGAAAACCTGTAAAACCTTGAGTATGATGGTGATTTAAATCCATGAAAGAACATTAAGCTGGACTTCATTAAAACTGAAAATGTCTACTCTGAGAAAGAATTATCTAGAAAATGATAAAACAAGCTATATATTAAAAGAAAATATTTGCAAAAGACACATCTGATAGGACTTGTTAAGCAAAATATATAAAGAACACTTAAAACTCAAAAAATAAGAATATAAAGAAGGTGATTGAAAAAATAGTAAAACACCAAAAGAGACACCTGAACAAAGACACAGATGATATATAAGCATATGAAAAAGTGCTCAACATCATATGCTATTTGAAGATTACAAAATTAAAACAAGATATCATTACACACTTATTAGAATGGTCAAAATCCCAAACACTGAACATGAATATTGGTGAGGCTGCAGAGCAGCAGGAATTCTCACTCATTGCTGGTCGGAATGCAAAATGGTACAAGAAGACAGTTGGGCAGTTTTTTATAAAACTAAAAATACTCTTACCATTCAATCCAGCAATCTCATCCTTTGCTATTTACCCAAATGAGCTGAAAATGTATGCCCACTAAAAAACCTGCACAAAGTATTTATAGCAGCTTTATTCATAATTACCAAAACTTGGAGAAAAACAAGATATCCTTCAGTAGCTGAATGTATAACTGTGCTTCATTCAGACACTAAAGTATTATTCAGTGCAAAAGAAGATGCATTATCAAGCCAAGAGAAGACATGGGGGACATTTAAAGGCATACAACCAAGTGAAAGAAGTCAATTTGAAAAACCTACACACTGCAGTATTCCAACTATATGACATTCTGGAAAATGCAAAACTATGGAGGGAATAAAAATGTTAGTGGTTAGTAGGGCTAGAGTGGAAGGGAGGATGAAAAGGTGAAACCAGAGGAATTTTAGGGCAGCGAAACCATTCTGAATGATACTACGGTGGCAGATACATGTCATTATATATTTGTTTAAACCTAAAGAACATCAAAAATGAATCCTAATGTAAATTGCAGACTTCTGATGGTAAAAATGTATCAATATAGATACTACAGGAATAGAATACTGATGGTAGCAAACGTACAACTGTGTTATGGGATGTTGATGGTAGGAAAGACTGTGCACGTACAGGAGGTATGTGGGAATTCTCCATACTTTCTGTTCAGTTTTGCTGTGAATATTAAATATCTCTAAAACAATAAAGTCTAATTAAGAGAAAAAGATTGTCATGCCATATTAACAATAAAATCCAGCTACATCCACCATATAAGAGATATACTGAAACCCCAAAGACTGATAACTAATGAATTGTAAAGAGCTTTAGGCAAATTCTAACCAAGACAAAACTTAGCCATATTAATATCGACAATAGACTTTAGGCAAAAGGAATTCCTAGAATGAAGACATCACTATGAAATGATACCAGGAATATAGAATAAATTTAAATAACATAGCCTCATAATATATAAAGCAAGAACCAACAGTACTGCAAAGAAAAACTGGTGGTCCTATTATTATAGTATGAGATTTTAATGCATTTCTTACAATAATCAGCAGGTCAAGCAGTGACAAATCAGCATGGTGACAAAAAATTTGAACATAACATGCTTGATTAATGGATATATATGTAACACTAAACCAATAGTGGGGAAATACACAATTTCTCAAGCATACATAAACATTATGAAAATTTGCCAAATAGTGGGTAATTATTATATTTCAAATACTCTGTCATATAAACATTACCCTCTGGCCACAATGTAATAATTAGGAACCAAAAATTATGAGAAATTTTAAAATGTCATAATTGGGAAATTTTTTTGTATTTAAATACAATTTTATGCTAATTAGACACACACATCTGTCACAGTCCACTATAGGGCTCAGAAACTACAGGACACACACCTGGCATGGGCAGAACATTCTCTTTCACAGAAAATAGAGGGTATAAAATAATTTTTACCACAACACTTAAATATGTACTTCATTACAGTGGAAATCACTAGTGGAGTATCTATCCTGTAATGAAATTCGTTACCCTTTAAGTAGTGAATTTTTTTTTTAAGATTTTATTTATTTATTTGACACACAGAGAGAGTTAGTGAGAGACCACAAACAGGGGGGAAGTGGCAGGCAGGCAGAGGGGGAGGGAGAAGCAGGCTCCCCGTTGAGCAAGGAGCCCGATGTGGGGCTGGATCCCAGAACTCTGGGATCATGACCTGAGGCAGGCACTTAACGGACTGAGCCACCCAGGTGCCTCTAAGTAGTGAATTCTTGTAATATTTTCATATAGAGAAATTTAACGGAATCTATATACATCATCTTAGGTTTCTTTCTAAATATATACACAGTTTCTTTATAGTAAATTCAATGGAATGTATATGTATGTTTTTGCTAATAATGTTTTATGTAAATATAATACCAGAAATCAGAGTCTCATTCCAGACTGTGGGCTTCTTTAGGGTACTGAATATATTGCTTTTTGCAAATTACAAATGGATGTGCTAAGAATGACTGACAGAATAAATCCTACGTATTTAGATACTATTTTCATTAAGTGTGTTGTGTGTATATCATAACACTCATTTTAGCTATTTTGTCCCATTGTTCTATTTCCATCATCTCCTTCTAAAATCATCAGTTTGTTCTACTGTCATAACTTGGCCTTTATAAAATCACAAAAAAAGGGCAGTGTATTCAACATTACAGTTTTAAATTTCATCATTTCTCCTTACTAATGGTAACAGGTATTGTAATGTAATTAAAAATATTACATGCCTATAAATTTTTAAGTGATTAACTTTCATAATAGTGTTTCCTAAATTAACTTGACCATCCAAATAACCCAAATGTGGAAGGCTAGGAAAAAAATTCTTGGTAAATTATACCACACAGGATCAAATTATTCATTATCAGCGAAGTAAGGCCAAATAATTTTTTCCCTCAAAAATTCTACTTGATATACATAAAAATACATATACAGATAGACTATAACGGGGCATGAGAGAATTTTAGGGAGCTCATGAGAACATTTTTAATCTTGATTTACATGGTTGCAAATTTTTAAGTCTGTCAAAATTCAAAGAATGGTTCACTAAAATAGATGGATTCTACTGTATGTGAATTATACTTCAGTAAACTTGAAGAAAAAATACCACACACACTTTTGTACTAATTTGAACTCATACTATTTCTGTCTACTTACAATACCCTTACTTTCTCCTCCAGTAAAAGGCCACTCTTTCAAATGCCATTACAATGTTACACCTTCTTAACTCTTCCCTGAAATCTTAGGAAGAATTGCTTACTCTCTTATCTGTAACCTCAGAGTATTGTTTTCTACCACTTAGTGTATTATTTATTATACGCATTATAATTCACTTTTTATGTCCTCACATAATAAGACTTTTTTTTCTTGAATTCAGAGAATGTTCTATATTTAAAAAAAAACTTTCTAGTACAGTACCTAGTACACTGAAAGTTCTTAATTTAAGTTTATGGTATCATTATAGATACTAGTGTTCAGAGAAGTTCTAGCAGTATTAAAATGACTGTCCAAGGTAACTTAAAGAAATAAGAGTACTGGATTAATATCTGACTCTGATAACAACAGGCACTGTCTTTTCTGAACCATGATGAAGACAAAGTAGTAGTGGTCACCTAAAATTGTACACAAATATTATTGGGAAACTAATTAAATAACTCTCCTAAGTGCAACCTGACCAGATGCTTTACAGGTTACAGTTTGAACCACACCAATCATCTGGTTTGCAAGATTTCCTGCTGGACATCAACACAACCACTCGTTAGACCCAAAACCACCTTGGAATAGCTGTGGGTAAGATTTACACAGACCAGTAATGGACTAAATTACTGGTTCAGTTGAAACACAGGTCAGAAGCATATATATGACAGAACTTGGAAAGTCAATAAAAAGAATTATATATCAGACACCAGCCCCCTTCCTCAAGATTTAGCTGAGAGCTTTAAGACTCTGAAGTTGTAAGAAGACTTAAGAAAGGCCTGACAATTTTCTCACACAAATCTTATAATTATCACAAAATAAAAATTGGTGAATAACATCTTGGGAAAGATCATATCATTACTATATTTAGATAGTAAATGAAGTGATCACATCAAACACCTTTGAAATATTTTCTTAAAAGATTACACATCCATGTAGGCAAACAATGTAGAAAAGAAAAAGACAATGCCTCTTTCTCTTCTTTGTGCAAGATAAACATATTCCCTAGATAAGAAGGGGAATTTCTTCAAACCATTTTACACTACAGAGTTACATAAAGCACATATTTTAAAATACAATGTACTCTATTTTTTCCCTCTAAAATAAACTATATTGCGGCACCTGGGTGCTCAATGGGTTAAGCATCTGCCTTTGTTTGGCTCAGGTCATGATCCCAGGGTCCTGGGATTGAGCCCTGCATCAGGCTGGCTGCTCATCGGGGAGGTCTGCTTCTCCCTCTGCCCCTCCCCCTGCTCATGTTTATGTTCTCTATCTCCTCTCCTTCTGAAATAAATAAAATGAAATAAACTATATTTCTATGAAGTACATGAGGGCACACAGTAAATACTGTGAACAAACATAAATGAGCACATCATATAACAAAAGTACAATATTGAGTAGTAACAGCAGTAAAAGAATGCCTGACAATAGTGTTCCAAAGGGTACAGCCCTGGTTCTGTTTAGTTTACTAGCTGGGACAAATAGTTTTCAAATTCTGTCCAATAGAGTACTAGACATCCTATACCTTTATTGGTCTTATTTATTAGCAAAGTCTTCAAAAGAAGCCTTTTTTTTTTTTTTTTAAGATTTTATTTATTTATTTGACAGAGAGAAATCACAAGTAGGCAGAGAGTCAGGCAGAGAGGAAGGGGGAAGCAGGCTACCGGCTGAGCAGAGAGCCCGATGAGGGGCTCGATCCCAGGACCCTGAGATCATGAGCTGAGCCAAAGGCAGAGGCGTAACCCATTGAGCCACCCAGGCACCCCCAAAAGAAGCTTTTAATCTAAGAAAAGGTTTGATCACTAAAATTTGCTAAAGTCAATAATGAAAACATATATTCACACTCTTGGTTTCAGCATGACATGTAAAGAGCTTGGAAATCATCACTTTAATTTTTAAAACAAGAAAAATGACAAACAAACTAAAGATCAATGCCTTAGTTTCATCAGAGAATGGTGACAAGGCAAACTGCCACCCCCAAAATCTACAGTGACAGGCAAATCCCGACAGCAGAAAACTGCTGGAGACATATACTGGTAGGAACACTTAAATGCTAAAACTTATAAAACTGCTGGAAGCTGAGTGAAATGAGTATCGGACTGAGAACACTTAGGAGCTGATATCTTAGGGGGTTTCCCACACTTTTGTGGGGGGTTTTCCCAAGAAACCCATCAGAATTTCAGTGTGAAGAGCCAAGAAATTTTCCCTCATGGCTCTGGCAAGGGAATAGAAAAAGTAGCCATTGTGAAATATGCCCTTAGCATTCTCCATAACAAAAGCCTTTCTTTAGGTGAAAAGACTTTATCAAAGTCTTATAAAATGTTCCACCTGAGGAAAGACATTACCAAGATTCCAGCCCCCTCTAGTCTTCTGTCTTAGATAAGGAAGGGAGAAACCCCCAACAAACACTTAGAAAGGTCACAGATCCTCTAAAAGACTGAGATTTAATCATAAAATTATAGAATGCTTTCTCTCCCCAATAGCTCATCAGCAAACCAACAGGGCTATAGTTTATTAGACAGGGGATGACAGCTGAAAGAGCTATTAAGATGCAGACTCCACCTAAGAAGAAGTCATTATGGAAGCCAAAGACAACAGGGGAGAGAAAAAACAAGGACTTTTAAGGAATATGACCATCTGGCTACACACAGAACACAGAGAACATTAAAGCACCTATCCACTCCCAGCCAAATTAACAAACCTCTCACTAAAAGTCTATTTACCTCAAATCCTATTACATGATACAACATATTAATCCTTTAACAAAAAATTATAAGGCATGCTAAAAGGCTAAAAAGTCTAAAGGAACAAAAACAGCATTGGAACCAGTTCAGATATGACAGAGACTTTGGAACTAAGAGGCTGGATATTTAAAATAAAAGTAATTAATTAATTAATTATTAATATGTTGAGGGATCTACTTTAAAAGTAGGTAACATGCAAAGACAGGTGGGACAATGGGCAGATGGGAACTCTAAGAAAGAAACAAAAGGAAATGTCAGAAATGGAAAGAAAGACAAGAAGAATGCCTTTGGTGAGTTAATCAGCAGACTCAACCTAACCAAGGAAAGAATCATCACCATGAAGACAGGCCAATACAAACTTTCCAGACTGAAGTGTAAAGAGGAAAAAAAAAAAAAAAAAAAAAAAGGTAAAGTAAAACAAAAACACAGACTAGAACAGCCAAGAACTATGAGATGGTTTTAAAAGGCATAATGTATGTGTAACTGAAATAACAAAAAGAGAAGACAGAATGAAGTATCTGAATGTATTTGAAGTAATAATCACCAATTTTCTAAAATTAATGACAAACACAAAACCAGAGAGAACACCGAGGATTATAAATATTTAGAAAAAAAAAAAGGAAAAAGAAAACTCCATCCTACGTGTATCATATTCCAATGACAAAAACTCAAGGAAAATAGATAATCTTAAAAAAAAAAAAAAAAAAGCCAGAAGGAAAAAAAAAAAACATTTTATTTTATAAAAGGAAAAAGATAAGAATACAGTAGACTTTTCTGTTGAACCATGCAAACTAACAAAAATAAAGAAAAAAAAAGTGCAGGGAAATATTTAAGTATTGAAAGAAAGAGAAAAAAATCAAGAAGAACCAGAGATTTGCCATACCACATAATTAAATATATCACATTATAATAAAACATAGTATAAAATACTATTATATTTATGTAAGAATAAAAGAACAGTTTAATCCATGAGAATAGAAAGAAAGCTCAGAGACAGACCCATGTATATGGGAACTTAATCTATGGTAACGAAGCCCACAAAACAATGTGTAATAGGAACACTATTAATGGTTCTCAAACTTTTGCATGTATCAGAATCACCTGGACGATTTGCTAGAGAATTATGGGCCTAAGAACAGAATTTCTGATTCAGTAGTTTGAGGTAGCGCTACAGAACTTGTACTTCTAACAAACTCCCAACTAATGCAGATATTGAACTGCTAACCCAAGGACTCTATTTTGAGAATGATGGCCATAGTGTTGTCAGGAACTCAGCTGATCTACAGAGAGTGCGTCTCAGATGGGAGATGCTG
The DNA here is from genome assembly GCF_902655055.1 of Lutra lutra. Classification (NCBI taxonomy): domain Eukaryota; kingdom Metazoa; phylum Chordata; class Mammalia; order Carnivora; family Mustelidae; genus Lutra; species Lutra lutra. The sequence goes on along the minus strand of NC_062285.1, from coordinate 78,124,573 downwards.
ATTAAGCAGCAACAGCCAAAACGAAAATAACAGAGAAGGTTTTAATCACTTACTGTGATAATATAAGCAAGTGGCTAAAATCAGAGACTGTGCTGATTCCTCTCTTCCTTCCTTCCCATGCCCACTACCCCCCTTCCTTAAGAAACTTCCCACAAGGTGAAGGCCATGTGAATCAGAGCAGAGGTAAGAGTAATCTCCCTGCTTTGGGAGTCCTAAACAGTCTCTGGTATTTTTAGGATGGGGGATGAGGAATGGAAAAGTACTGAATAACTGAGTCAGAGTAGGGAAAACTATCTTTAAGTTCTCTCCTCCTAAGTAGGAGGCTTAGGCAGAAGCACCAGAAGAAAACAGGTGCTCAAGACCTCAGAGAAGTAAACATAGGAAAGAAAGTGCCTGGGCTAGAAATGCAAAGTGAAGTCCACAGCTCACCAGGGGAACCTGAATACTTGAAGGCAACTCCTTCCAAAGACTACCATGCACCGGCTATGTACCAAGTCTAGTGTGGAGAGTGCAGATTTTTTTTCCTGTGAGACCTGACAGGTAAAGCCTTTATAATCGCTATGGTCAGGCCTGAGAAATCACATGTTTTTACCAGAAGTCAAACTCCTCAAGTATGTGCTACTAGGAAAAGGGGCTCATTTTAGGGAGAAAAAAGAAAATGGGTAGTAGAGCATAGTAGTGTACAAAGAAGAAGCTGGAATAGCTGGAGGCTGCTGACACTCCAGAGACTTCTATACTCCAGGTCCTCCTTCCACTCTGAAGAGAACTAACAGGATTACTATTCTGGGCACAACTAGATATCTAAAGTAAAATATAAGTATTAAATGAGTTAACATGGTAAAATGTTTAGAGCACGTACATATTCTATAATGTAATTGTACATGTCATTACATTGTACATGACAGCTACTTGTGGTAAATCTGATAATTTATAATCTGAACTTTAATCCTCACTTCACGTATTTACTTTACTTCTTCTGTCATTGCCATGATACTATTAAAGTGTTACAGGCTTTATAACAGCTAAGACACAATAAGGGTAGATGGAGAACTCATAAGCATCTATGGAAACACTTTCAAGATACTTAATGAATCACTATTTCTTGAAACAGACCTTGAAAGTACTTCAAAGGGCACCTGGGTTGCTCAGTGGGTTAAAGCCTCTGCCTTTGGCTCAGGTCATGATCCCAGGGTCCTGGGATCGAGCCCCGCATCGCATGAGCCCCGCATCGCATGAGCCCCGCATCGCATCAGGCTCTCTGCTCAGCAGGGAGCCTGCTTCTCTTCCTCTCTCTCTGCCTACCTCTCTGCCTACTGTGATCTTTGTCTGTCAAATAAATAAATAAAATCTTAAAAAAAAAAAAAAGAAAGTACTTCAAAAGGTGAGAATTTAAATGCAGAATGTTATTTCAGAGTTTGATTCAGATAACCTTTTGGCCATTGAAACAATGCTTTAAGAGTCCAGATAATAAAACTATATTTCATCTAACATCAAACTTGTGATTCATGAGCTTTAATCTCAAGGTACCAAAAATAATGAATAGTTTTCCAACCTGAATTATTAAATTCCTTATTTGAGAGAGAACTGGTAGAGTATAAAGACTGTTTCTTAAAGATCTTCCCCATGCTTCCTTTTTTCATTAAAATTATTATCATTTAAGACAATATATAAACATCTCTGAGCAAAGAAAAGAAATTTAGTGGGTAGAAATCCTTATTCAAGATAACTTTTCTATAATAAGTAGTTATTTTACTATCATTTCCACTATCTGGTTTCAATACTTCATCAGGAAATTAATCAAAAGTATTTCATAAGAAATTAATTCTACCCAAAGCATTAATTTATTTTTCTGAGGAAAAATATCCAAGATTTTGGTTTACAGACATACAATCTTGTTTAAGAAGAAAAGGTTATCAATGTAAAGACAGAAATAGTTTTTTAAAAATTTCCCATTAAGCATTGGAGTAAACAGTCCACTACTACATAAAGTATTCTCTTAATATGTCCTTAAATTTATAAAAGATACTTATGTACCTAGACAAATGAAGACATTCTAGGTCAACACAATGTCAACTACAGTCATGCCCATGTCTCTCTGGATCCCTATTTAGCAAATGCATAGTAAGTGCAAAATTCAATTTCTAGAATCACAAAATCTTGGGATCAGAAATAAATTTAAAAGACACTTAATTTGACTGTTCATCCAATGCTTAAACCCCTCCACACACTATGTATGTATGTAGATAGACAGACAAACAGATAAGATATATTATCCATTAAATTACTGTCCATGCTAAGACTAGGTTACTCCACAGAAGAGAAATTTGCTATCTCAAGGAACACTGCTCATCTGTTATCCCTTTTATTAAGATGAACCATATGAAATACCATTTTTATAGGTAGAGATGGTCTAATTCATCTAATTTCATATCACGCAATTAGGTGACTCTAATACAACTCTGTATTTTCATGTTGGGTTAAAATGTTTCCCCCTAGTTTTAATACATTGACCCTAGCTCTATAATGATCCAAAATAAATCTTTTATCCATATAACAATTTTCCAAATAGGCAACTTATTTCAAATACTTTCAACTGTAGTTCATATTATATATCTTCATGTCCCTTCAATTCTTTATCCATTATTCTTTAAATATGTTCTAATATTCCAATAAAAGATTATAAGTATGACAGCATATTAAAAGGAGTTATGTGATATGAATTCAAATTAGACTGGGACTCTCTTCTTCCCGAGTTTTAGAAAACTAGTGTCAATTACATCAGACTAAAATTACATTATTCTTAAAGCTTACTGTTAAATAACACTCCTAAAAATGTTAAATACATGTGGTATAGCTAAGTTTGGTTACTAACCCTGTACAAATGCTGAAGTTAAAATTTAAGTTTAAGCCACTAATATTTATTACTTTTGAATTTCGCTTTAGATATAATATACAATTTCAGCCTTTTAAGATATTTTAAATACAACTTCATGTCATATCAAATGTGAAAATATGTTTTCAGTATTTGTATCCAAATCACTGACAATACTGAGCAGAATAAAGATGAAGATGAAACCCTGTGACATTCTACTATATATCTCTCCTTTAAGTGGATATCAATCCATATATTTACGTACTTGGTATGTTCATTTAATCAATTTATCTAATGTTTTTTCCCCCGCATATATTTCATGCTTTTGTTTGTAAATTGATCTTGTGAGTGACTTAGTTTATTAAAGTTTAGGTAACTTTCCTGCCCCATTTTCCTTATGAGCTTAGTAAATCTGTCCCCTAAAAGGACAAGTTTAGCCTGGTAGTATTTTCTTAGCATCTCATTTGTGGAAGTTACCATTCTTTCTTTAACAATCCATTCTGAAATCATTAAAAGAACCATCATTATAATTACCAGTTTGTGAAATGTTCTTTTTCAAATTTAAGGGTATTTACCCATTTGTAGTCTGCAGTATTCAGGTTATTTTTTAAAAATGCCTCAGAAGACAACAGAAAATGTTTCACTGTTTCCATTTGTTAATTTCTTGATCACAATTCACCTAAACAAGCAATTCTGTACATGCTATCAAGAGGCTGGTGCACAACTACACCTTTTCACTACTCTAAGGCTTTTGTTCTTTAACTGTATCCTTTGTCAAAAAGAATCACCTTTGAACTGAGAGAGCTTAGTGAGGGTAAAAGTAAAACAAAACAACAGCAACAATAAAAAACAACAACATAGGAATTAGAGAAAAAAAATTCAACAAAAGTTAGTAAGTTCTGATTTCTCTTTATCATCATTACCAATATTTTCCCCAAGCAATGAGTAGGACAATGAGTAGGACTATTCCTTCCCTTTTCCTTTCTTAATTTGAACATTATGTGCATTATTCTAAATGAGCATGATGATGTGTTTTTTTCTCTCAAAGAATGCTTTCAAGAGAAATATAAGGTAAAAGCTTCTTATTTTCTGTATAGTAATTTCAATTTAAAATTTCTTCATTTTCTTAAATTTACTATATGTGGAGAATAAAGAAAAGTAAAGTATGTGGTAAGAGAAAAACAATTTTATGGCCAGCCACACTATGCTAACATATCACTATATACATTTGGGACAATAATTAGCAGGTAATAAAAATGTATTTTTCCTGGCAGATAAATGGCCTCAAGGCATACTTTTTTTCTGCTTTTATTTTGAGAATAAGACTCAAGTGATCCTGATGGTGTACTAAGAATGGATTCAAATAATAATACCCTAGCTCCTACAAAAGTAACAAAATTAGTATTGTTATTGTTTCATAACCATTGTGTATAAAATTAAATAAAAAGCAAAAAGAGCTGGTAATATCTGTTATTAATTCCTTTAAAATTTATATTTTGGGGGCGCCTGGGTGGCTCAGTGGGTTAAAGCCTCTGCCTTCAGCTCAGGTCATGATCCCAGGATCCTGGGATCGAGCCCCGCATCGGGCCCTCTGCTCAGCCAGAAGCCTGCTTCCTCCTCTCTCTCTGCCTGCCTCTCTGCCTACTTGTGATCTCTGTCTGTCTAATAAATAAATAAAATCTTAAAAAATAAAATAAAATAAAATTTATATTTTGATAGCTACTTTTTATATAATACCCATATAAATTATAGTATAAAAAATAATTACCAAGAAAGTGATGAATTATAACTGAATGAACTTTTGAATTTATGAGAAAACTATACTTTGACTACTTTGATATAATTATAGTATTTTTTGGAACTATGCAGTAAAGATGACAAGAATTCCTCACTATCTACCTAAATCAATCAATCAATCAATCACAATCAATCATATGATTTACAGAAAGCATTTGAAATACCTAAACAACACTTTTCTAAAATGACAGAGCTTAATAAGAATGATAGATGCAAATACAGATTTTTAGTGCTTTCAAGAACTATATAGCTAGACAAAACGCCAACAGACAAGTAACACAGAACATGTATAGAAAAGCACAACAAAGCACTTAAGCATCCTTAAAAGTTATGGCAATCTCAAAGATAAGTAAATACAAATTCACAAACAGCTTTCTCTACAGAAACAGAACCAGTAGGATACATGGAGAGAGTAAGAAGAAAGAGAAAGTAGGAGGAGAGGGGAGGAGGAAGAGTGGGGTAGTGGGGGATTGGATGCTAATTGATTTTAAGGAATTGGCTCACACTGTAGGAGCTATCAAGTAGGAAATCCTTAGGGCAGCAACCAATTAGGTTGGAAACTCAGGCAGGATTCTGTGTTACATTATTAAAGAAGAATTTTTCTTTTTGGGGAAACTGTAGTATTAACTCTTAAGGCCTTCAGCCGATTGGATAAGCCCACTGACATTATGTGGGTTTAAGTGTGTGTATGTATACTGTTAAGAAAAAAATTATTCTGACACTCATTAAAATAGTAAGAAAGACTTTGTTCAAGACCATTGTGACAGATGCCAAAATTGTTGCAATAAAGTAAAGAGACCAGCTCAATTTCAATACAAGAACAACCAGGCCTTTACAGCCAGGGATGCAGGTTGAGGAGATTGGTTGATCTGAAAATTAATATGAGATATCAAGGGTAGGGGGAGATTCTTGCTAAACTGATAGAACAGAATTCTTGCTAAGGGCTAGCCAAGGTGTCTAGATATCAAGGATGGGGGATAAGGAACTTGATCAGATATCAAGCATTGGGGGGATTCTCTCTGACAGCAGGATTTTTGAGAATACTGGGTAAGCAAGCATATCAAGGATGAGCCCAACATTGAGACCTAGGAGAGAAGGAGTTTCAGAGGAGCCTGACTATAGTTTGGCTAAGAGACATCGTACTCATACTCATCAGTACCCAGACACAACAAACTATACCAATGATTATATATATATTTATTATACATGTGATATTAGGTATACAAGTGATTATAGACATATAAAATGTCCTCTTCATCCTGTTGGCTTTTTTTCCCCCCAAGCATAAATTGCCCCACAAAGGGAATTTTGTTGATGACACTAGTTTATTTCCCTCTTATAAAACCAAATGCAACCAAAGGAAGTGAACACAGTCTCCGGATTTTATTATCTTCACATAATATAACAAAATATAAAGCTTAGAACTGGATCACTTGGCCCTTTTTCTTCATATCTCCTTCCAGTTCAAAATATTTATGTCTCTTAACTGCCAGCATTCGCTTAGATCCGCAGTTGGGCTCAACACATTTAAGTCTCAGCACCATCTTTGTAGTTTTAGCATTTTTCCAGAAAATTGGCTTAGTCTGCCCACCACAGCCACTCTGCTTCTTGTCATAACACCACTTGCCCTGGGCATAAAGAGAATCTTTGCCTTTCTTGGACTGTGTCACTTTGTGGGGTTGGTGCTTGCCACAGTTCTTGCAGAAAATCCAGAGGGTTTTAGGACATGTTCACCTTGTTTGCAAGAGTGCTATCGGCATGGAAAGCCTCCTGTTGGTTTTAATCTTTATTTAGTCATGTTGTTTTGGTGGCCTTTGTCTCACCTTGTTTTATGCTTACATCTGTATCTACTGAGTCTTACTATCCTTCTTTCCATATTCACTAACATTTGCTCTATGATCAACCTCTTGAATATATACCCTGTCATACAAAAGAAACTTCTGTGTAGGAAACTAGTAAAAGAAAAAGTTCCCCAGATAGCTCCTGCCTATACACACCAAACTAGAGCAGCAATAATATTAACAGTCATGGGGCATAATCCCTATATGTCAGAAATAATCCTTTAAAGACAAAAAGTTAATCAGAAGTTTATTAGATATAAAGACCCACATCCTTTTGATATTTTTGAAAGGTTCCAGCATGAACTGGATGAGGAATGCTGTTTAGGTGCTAACTCTGCAACCAAATACACAAAGTTCTAAGGGCCATCCTGATTTATGATAAACTGTCTCACAAACAAGTTTAAAACAAAACAAAACACTGACCACTGAATTTTCAAAAAGTAATCCTGATAATTATATTCAGCTTTTGTAGTGAAAAATATCAGGAAGAAAAATAGGCTTGTTTTGTAAAATATGATGAAACTCTTCAGAAACTAATGTCAACACTGTTTTTTTCTACTCTATTCTGGTTTTTTTGAGTCATATCTTCCATATTAATCATCAACCATTATATATTAACGTAGACCTCAGCAAGAATTTCTCAGGTAGAGAGACAAATTTCAATTCAAAACAAATTTTTTTTATACTAAAAAAAAAAAAAAAAAAAACCTTAAAAATACATATAGTGGAGCACCTGGATGGGGCAATTGGTTAAGCATCCAATCTTGGTTTTGCTCAGGTCATGATTTCAAGGTTGTAAGATCAAGCCCCAAGTCAGGTTCCCTACTCAGCATGGAGTCTGCTTGGGATTCTCTTTTCCTCTCTCTCCCCCTCTACCCTTCCTGCTCCTGCTCTCTCTCTCTCCCAAATAAATAAATATTTTAAAAATACAGCTTTCTTAACGCAATATTTTCATTTTTAAAAGGTTATTTAAAATCATATTATATATAAAATCACCTTTCACATATTGTATATTATGATTTCATAAATATATCCTTATTAACAGTAAGATTTGCTCTAAAATACACACTTTAAAATGAGCTTTATAAACAAATAATTAACATCATAAACTGACTCTTAAATTGGAGGTCAAGAGATGAGACTTAATTGGGAAGAAAAAAATATTAAAGTAGATAAAATCTGAAGTAGACTATAAAAAATAATCTGATGATCCTAGTTTATAATATTATCAAAAAGCTAGCTAATTATACCTGAAACTTTTGGTTTCTCTCCATTTAATTGTTTTCCAAATTCTCTGGCCAGTAAGATAATTAACTCCCCTCCCCCAACCCCACTGTAAAGATTTGTTTTCAGTTCTAAAGCATTAATGTCTTAAACAAGGGAAAATAGTCTCCTCATTGTTTCTACAGGATTCACACATGCAAAATCTCACTGGTATGTGATTAAACAATATGCTCTTGGCTTTATTTCTACTTTCTTGCCCTTGGCTCTTTTCTATTTGCACTTTTCTGTTTCTTTTTTTCTATTTTACGGTGGGAAGGGGTTCAGAACAAGTCTCCTCTGCCAAAATGTGCTACTTTAGCATGTGGATCACTTTCAGCTGAAGTCATTCAAGGCTGAAAAGATTCAGGAAGAGCTTTTACCTCCCCCTTAACCTCCTAAAGGAATTTAGATAGAGGTCCTATTCCAGGAAGAGAACTAACAGAGATAACTATAAAAAATATGGGCTAGGTGGTAATAAACCGATGGGGTGGGGAGCTTGGCAGGAACTGGAGAGCAAATTTCTCTCTGCGTCCCTCTGTATCTGTAAAGCATGACAAACATGTTTTCCTTGTTCATCTTCCTGTGAATTATGTTCCTGCCCTTTGAAAACTCATAGTCCTACCCCTCTTCTCCTTAGCTCAGGATGGCATATAAGCCTGACTGCCTGTGGGTCTCATATTCTTATGGGGCTCCCATATACATATAATTAAATTTGTTTTTCCTCCTGTAATCTGTTTTATGTCAATTTCATTAATAGACCAGCCAAAAGAACCTTGAATGGTAGAATAAAAATTTTTCCTCCCCTACAGGTGCCAAGACCACAGTATTTTTCTGCTCTGCCCAAGCAGAATGAGAGTGGGTGTCTTATAACAATCTATCATTATCAATTTTCCTCTAAATGAATGCAGGGAAGATTTTAAAACATTCTTGTGATCTGGAGATGTAATATACTAACACTCAAATAAAAAGCCT